>NW_022196445.1:652435-717435 GCF_008641045.1 Pistacia vera
TCGCCCCGGCGAAGCTTGGCACACTTAACTTCTTCTATTTTCAACCAATTTCAGGGCAAGCATTCAACACAACACTCAGTCAAACAATATTACCAAAAACCAACGCAAATACGAGTGAAAGAGGAAACAATAACTACATACCTCATGTGGGGCGTTACAATATAGTACTCACATTTTTTTTTATATGTAGGAACTATGGCAGAATAGATTGCCCGCCGAGGGAGAGGTGGACCTACCAGTTGGAAATGGAGCACGTGGTGCTATATTAGTTGTAGGATCTTATCGTCTGATTTTGCCTATGGGCTTGTTTCTTGGAACTTGTGGATTATTATGATATTTGTTTAGTTTCTAGAAATTGTATTTCTATGTCCACATAAGACAAATGAGAATATTACTTTACTAATGGATTATTGTCCTTGACTACAAATAATATTCTTTATGGAACTATTTCATAATAATATGTTCTTAAGATAGACAATAAGGATATTCTCAAAATAACAACTATGCCAAGTATGGCAAGTTGAGTTAAACACACCTGAAGGAATGTGGGATAGTATCAAAACTCACCTCTTCGTATACACCCCAGCATAATGGTGTATTTGAAAGGAGGAATAGGACCTTACATGAAATGGTTAGGTCCATGATGAGTTTTTTGTGATTTGCCCACGTACTTCTAGGGTTATGCCCTAGAGACTACAACTCACTCACTAAACCATGTACCATCAAGGTCTATAGATAAGACTCCATATGAACAATGGAGTGGGCAAAAGCCCAACTTGTCTTATCTAAGGATTTGGGGTTGCGAAGCTTATGTCAAGAAATTGACTTCGAACAAGCTGGGTCTGAAATCCTACAAATGTATATTTTGCGGGGTATCCTGAGGAGACCAAAGGATAATATTTCTACCATCCAGAAGAGCACAAAATTTTTTTTGTTGCTCGTACTGGTATCTTCTTAGAAAATGAATTTTCTAAGAAGTACTAGAAGGAGAAAAGTATAACTCGATGAAGTTCTAATACCATAAGATAAATTAGACGAAGGATAGGAAGATGTGCCATAGAAGTGGTTAAACATTGTGAGGAGGTTACTCCAGAATCTGTGGATTAAAGTGAACTACCTCAGGTGGCATAGGAGCTATGTAGATTTAGGAGAGTAGGTCGTGAGCCCGAGGAATACAGCTATCTCGTGACTCAACACAATGACATACTAGTCTACCAAGACAATGAACCCAGAACCTATGATGATGTTGTATCGGATCTAGATTCCGTTAAATGGCTTAAAGCCATAAAATTTGAGATGGACTCCATCTACCAGAACCAAGTGTGGTCTTTGGTAGATCTACCTGAAGGGGTGAAACCCACAGGGTGTAAATGGGTCTTAAAGAAGAAGACTGACATGGATGGCAAGGTGTATACCTATAAGGCGCGATTGGTTGTCAAAGGTTTCAAACAAATTCATGGTATTGACTATGAAGAAACCTTTTGCCAGTTGCCATTATTAAATCCATCAGGATTATGCTTGTGATTGCTGCATATGTGTTAGAGTAGATGCCCTAGAGCCAATCAATTATTGTAGAATTGACTCTTTGTAATAATGTTTATTAATCAATAAAAAGGCATTTTATTCTATATCGCGTAAATCATTATTATTGCAATATGTAAAGCCAGTAGCCCTCATTATTAACTCAGGAAAGTCCGTTGACTTTCCTAGTGCACTGAGATCCCATCTAGCCTATTTCAAACATTCGCTTTGGCGAACAAGCCAAAATGGGTTATTAAGTAGGCCAATAAACATAATTCACATCAGTTGATAGCTCCAACTACTAATCTCAAATGTGAAATAAGCCAACAAACCAATCACACAATTCAATGGCCAAAGCCATTGTCGTCAAGTGTGATTCTCAGTATCAATAGAGTGGACACTACATGTCACCACGTACACACAACAAGCATACTTCTCTACTATGCCTATGATTGTTTATCAACTTTTGTTATGGCAAACAAGCAAAACACACCATTTAAGTTGACCTATCACCATTAAAGAAAACTCTAATGAAATTTAACCACCACTGGTAGAAGTGTACCCTTCGCTTTGGCAAACAAGGTTATGACGAATAGTGGTTTGATTAAACCCATAGTGCTGGAAGGCTTTTATTGATTTGACTTACTTTATTAAGGGTTTTTATTTTGTGTGTCTCACCAGTTTCATCTTGTTTAGCATGTTATAGACATAACATACACCCTTAACATACATAGTAAGTGTAAAATAAATGTGTTGGTGCATAGCCTTAACTAAAATCGATTCCCCAAGCCTAGAGGAATCGGTAGGTCAACCTAGGTTTAATTATAACTTTGGAATTTTCAAGTAATTTGCCTTCTCCTTCCTTCGCTTCTTCTTCTCTAACATTACACAAATTTCAAATTAAAATTACATTTTGTAATTTTAGATATTTGAAAAGAAACCTCAAGTTACATTCGAGAGGAGTAAGATGAGAGAAAGAAATACATCGGAGCTAATAGAGAAAAGCAGGGCACATAGGCCCTATTTTAAAATTACATAATCCAAAAATTAAACTATGTCCAAAGGCTTATGCACCATATACCATGCATATTCACATACAAGAATCATGCATCAATCAATCAAAATTAAATTTTGATTTGTTTTGGTAAATCATGCGTTACCCCTTAAAGTTTAGCAATAATGTTTAGGTCCAACAGCTTTTAAGAAATTGCAATCTAACACATTGGATTCGAGCCTCACTCACTTTGGTCTCCAGAACAATCCTAACATGCAACAACATATATCAAACAATTTCTAGATTTTTCTTTATCGCGCGACAATAAGAAAAAGCCCAAAATTTGGCCCATTGCATCTTTTACGTGCATACAGATTTGATGTGCACTCGCATGCACACAGATTGGGCATTGGCTGAAAATCCAAGTGCCAATCAAGGCCAAGTGATGGTGGGCACTTGGCAACCATGGGGCCACCACAAGCGGGGCAAAAAGAGTCGAGACGCATGTGTGTGGGCAGTAGCCTTGCATGCTACAGCACCAACCAAGGTTGCATGCCAAGGCATGCAACTGCCTCCTTGGACCAAGCAGCGAATAGCAACAACGTTGTTGTGCACTACAAGGTGCCCAAACAATGCACACTTTGCACAACTACTGCCCTTTTAAGGGCAGCCACCCACATCCCGTTAAGGGCAGATCCGTCTAGCATTGAAATCAAGTTTTATTTGATTTCTTTTGACCTGAAATAGAAAACATAAATGATGCAAATCCAAACACAAAATCTCAACCAAACAAGTTAGCAAAAATTCCAAATTTGTATCAGCAAATTAAAATCACAATTACACATCATCAACATACATCAATTGATAATAAAAACAATGTAATCAAGCATAAATGGCTCTGATACCACTATAGTTTAATGGATCTCTTACATGTAGTAGAAAAATTAAACTTTTTATCAAGATCCGCTAACTGTTAACCAAGATCCTTACATCGANAGGTTGTCACCAAACAACCTTGACAAGTGAGATCAGTCACTGCCTTTCGACAGGGTCGTTCAACACTATGATAGCCTTACCATATTATCTGTGCCCTTGCTTCAGAATAATACTAGGGCTACGGATGTTTCTAGAATGGCCACCATATGTGCTCATAAGGTTCTCACTATCAAGATTTGAAACACTTGATACCCTTGTCACGGTTCTACCATTCTAAGGACATATATCAATACATATTGCAATAATAATGATTTACGCGATATAGAATAAAATGCCTTTTATTGATTAATGAACATTATTGCAAAGAGTCAATTCTACAATAATTGATTGGCTCTAGGGCATATACTCTAACACGATTCATCACAAACAAATGCAAAAAAAATCAGATTAGCAACACTTCAACCATAAAAGTTTTTACAATCAATTTTTCAGATTTTACAAAATCGCTAAAACCGTAATTGATACAAATTGAAACCAATACATCCAAACGTTATAAAATAACATAAAAAGGTATAAGAAGGCTTTGATACCATCGTTAATTGCTGTATGGGGTTTTATGCATTGAAAATTAAAAGATCCCCAAACAACAACCATAAGCCGTAGATCCTTATACACAATTTTTATGTTACAAGCATATAAAACGATATAAACAAAATCTATTCTAGGTATCATATTAGCGTTTAGAGGCTCCTTCTTTGATGCAAATTGCTCCTAGTCTGAGACGAGAGTGAACTCTTGGTATCCAGACGAAGACAAGACAATGATCACCTAGCGATTCAAAGTGCTAGCTGAAACTGCAAGGTTCAAAGATTCTCCTCCACAACAATAGGTGACCACGACTTGGGAGAGAGAGAGGATAGCTATGGTTTTTAGAATATTAGCATTATTTGATTTTTATTTTAGTTGCACTTAAATAGTGCAAATCTAAAAACCCTAATCTATTATGGAATTTGAATTAATATATTCCATAATAGATTAATCAAATATTTAATTACCATATATAATTTTAAAATATATGAATATATGTACATTAATATATATATACGTATTTGAATACATAATCTCACTAATTTTAATTTCCATGAGAAATTAAATATAGACAACAACCTTAGCAAATTTAATTATATTGGGAGATTACCAAAATGCCTTTTCATCTTAAAAGACGAAAATACCCCTTCACTTGTTTATCCTTAACCTGTCTTCTATGTGTGTGACTCGAAAGCTTCTCATCATATCGGCAATTAATAGTATTGTGATTGACACCCAATCAATCATCTCACTAAACATAGACTAAGATTGGCCTCTAACAAGGTATCATGGCCACCTGATAGATTTGGATTCAACAAAACAACTTACCTATCAACGATATGGTTATGGTGCAATGCAATCATTTCATCATCCATTATCTCATCAAGGTCGAGGTACAAAAGTAGTGTCAACCTCGGATATCCTTGATATCTTGGTATTTGGTTATTAGACCAATGACCAGAAACAGATTGGATTGAGCTATAACTCAATCCCACTATGGCCAAAGATTTAGTGTCATTGCTATTTATCAAATTGCTCAGTGAGATAATTTCTCCCATACCCGAAAGTGATGAATCCTTTGTCAATCCACCATAGTCTTGATACATTTCTCGATGTAGCCAATCACTACCGTTCTGATAGCTTTGAATAGAACTATGTTAAGCTAGTGTCAAATTACACCAATTGGTGCACAAGGCACTCTGGTAATCTCAAGTCTAAGGACCACATGCACCACCATTTGTTAGAGGATTTATTCCACATACACTAGGGTTACCATCTATGTGGAATCCTCTAGTGGGTTTGTCTAATGAACCTGCCTATGGCAAGCACTCATGTGTTGCACCAGGTTGTCAACAAACAACCTTGACAAGTGAGATTAGTCACTGTCTTTCGACAGGATCGTTCAACACTATGATAGCATTAATGTATTATTTATGTGCTTAATCAAAATAATACTAGGGCTACGGATGTTTCAAGAATGGCAATCATATGTGATCATAGGGTCTTCACTATCGAAATTTGAAATACTCGATATCCTCGTCATGGTTCTACCATTCTAAGGACATACATTATAACATATAGTAAATACGAATTACATAATGTAGAAAATGCCTTTTATTCATCATAAACATTATTACTAGAGTCAACATTTATAAAATGGATTGGTTTTCGGGCACCTACTCTAAGAGATTACTTCACCAAGTGGGTTAAAACTAAGTCAGTAGCCTCGATAATAGCTAATAAGCTCAAATACTTCATTTACAAAAGCATCATACGCAGATTTGGCATCCCACATACAATCATCACGAGATTGTAGTTTATCGATAGCGAAGAATTCAAAGTGTTTTGTGAAGGGCTTGGGATTAAGAAGAGTTTCTCAGCAGTTTATCAACTTTAGGCCAATGGGCATGTCGCGGCCGTAAACAAGGTCACTAAGCATACCCTTAAAACAAAGCTTAATGCACTTAAAGGAAATTGGGCAGACGAGCTTCTAGAAGTGTTATGGTCGTATAGAACGATGGCGAGAACCACTACCAACGAAACTCTGTTATCACCAGCTTACGACGATGAGGTTATGGCACTAGTAAAAGTCAGAATCGAATCATTCTGACAAGAAGTCTTCGATAAAGAAACCAACGAATTGCTCATTCACTTAAAACTATACCTGATCGAAGAGCACCAGGCAAAAGCCTAGTTGTGGATAGCCTCATACCAACAACAAGCCAAAAAGTTTTTAACTCCAAAGTAAAAACTTGAGATTTCAAAGAAGGAAACCCTGTTCTACAAAAATTCATGCCCATTACAAAAGACCTAAATGTTAGGGCACTAGGGGAAGGTCTATTCCGAATATCCGAGAAGCTTCCACTAGGGTCTTTCTTCTTGGATGGAGCATAACTCGAACAAAAATCGAGGCCGACACATTGAGGAGGGTTCAAAAATCCCTCGATGACAAATATTCAAGGCTAGTTTACTGGTAAAGCTCGACGTTTTCTCAAGACAGAATCCTCACGCCCACTTGAAGAAAGCCTTTGAGAAAACGATCATCATTATAACTCAAGGAACGGACTCCAGGTGCTCATAACCAACTTGTGCATTATAAACAAGCACGCATCAAGTTTTTTGCACCATTGCCGGCGATTGATTTAGTGTTAATATTGAAGTTTTCTAGTTTTCACTAGATTGGAGTTTTATTTTTGTTTTAATTAGTTTTTGTTTAATTTTATGTTTCTTTCATTTGTTTGTGTTCTTGTGTAGTTTATGCGAAGAGCGAGACAACATCCAGTGGTTCCCATTGATCCAAAGATTGAAAGAACCACAAGAAGACTTATTAGAGAGAGAAGAGAATGAGAGGCAATAGTCATTAAGATGGCTACAACCAGAACTGTGAGGGAATTCTCAGTACCCTCCGTTGATGGTAGTGGTCCAAGTATCACCAGACCACTGGTGCAAGCCAACAATTTTGAAATAAAGCCGGCAATCATCCAAATGATCCTACAGTTGGTACAATTTGGGGGAGATCCAAATTCACACATTGCAAACTTCCTAGAGATCTGTGACACGTTCAAGGCAAATGGAGTGTCAAATGATGCCACCAGGTTAAGATTATTCTCCTTTTTATTGAGGGATAAAGCAAAGGGATGGTTAATGGAACTACCAGCAGGAACAATCACAACCTGGAATGAATTAGCACAAAAGTTCCTGACTAAATACTTCCCTCCAGCGAAATCTGCAAAGATGAGAAATGATATCACATCATTTCTACAAGAAGAGAACGAGCCACTTTATGAAGGGATATAAGGAACTGCTGAGAAAGTGTCCACCCCATGGTTTGCCTGTTTGGATGCAAGTCCAAACTTTCTATAATGGGTTGCTAACAAATGTGCAAACAATGGTAGCTGCAGCATCTGGAGGAGCATTTCAAAACAAGAGACTTGAAGAAGCGTATGAGTTACTTAAAGTCCTGGCAAGTAACAACTACCAGAGACCCAATGAAAGAATTTATCTAAAGAAGTCTATGGGTATTCACGAAGTAGATGCTTACATGGCCATTTCAGCCTAACTAACATCACTTCAGAAACAATTAGGAGGTATGCAAGTAAATTCAATTCAAACACCTCAAGTAACATGTGATTTTTGTGCAGGTAACCATGCAGGCATTGAATACCAAGTGGGGAATAATTTTGCTTCAACATCCTCATCATCAGAACAAGCCAATTATTTGGCTGGGAATCAAAGACAACAGAACAATCCTTTCTCCAACACGTACAATCCTGGTTGGAGAAATCATCCAAACTTGTCTTGGGGCAATCAGAATAATCAATGGAATCAAATAACAGTTCCAAACAATCAAGTAGGGGTGAATAATCAACCAGGGGATCAAAGAGTTTAGAAATTGGAGGATATGTTCGGAAAGTTCATGCAAGAGACCACATGTTTATGAGTGAGACGAGGGTGAATTTCATAAACCAAGGGGCATCGATTTGAAACTTGGAAGTACAAATGGGTCAAATAGCCGAAAAGTTGAATGAGCGACCTCAAGGTTCCCTACCAAGTAACACGGTGACAAATCCATGTGAACAAGTAAATGCAATAACTTTAAGAAGTGGAACAGTCTTGGAAGAGGTTGAACAAAAAGGGAAAGATGAGAACCCACCAAACGAAAAAGAAAAATGTGATGAAGAAATTGAGGAAGAAATCATTGTTGAGGAAAAGCTAAAGAGTCCCAAAGAAGAAGAACTAAAGAGGGAAGAGATGCCAAAACAAAAGAAGGAAAAATTGCCATTTCCTGAGATACCGCCAGAATTGGCATATCATACCCCTTCTGTGCCTTTTCCTCAGAGGCTCAGAAAGCAAAATTAGGATAAGCAGTTCATGAAATTCCTTGAGGTATTTAAAAAACTGCATATTAACATTCCTTTTGCAGATGCCTTGCAGCAGATGCCAAGCTATGCTAAGTTCCTCAAGGAAATTATGGCAAACAAAAGAAAGTTAGAAGAGGAGGAAATAGTGATGCTTACAGAGGAGTGTAGTGCCATTCTGCAGAAGAAGCTACCACCAAAACTCAAAGATCTAGGGAGTTTTATGATCCCTTGTGTCATAGGAGATATTACATTTGATAGAGTTTTATGTGATCTGGGTGCTAGTATTAATCTAATGCATTTTTCCGTTTTCAGGAAACTAGGGATTGGTGAAGTGAAGCCTACAACCATATCCTTGCAGCTTGCAGATAGATCCATCAAGCATCCAAGGGGCATTATTGAAGATGTACTGGTTAAGGTGGATAAATTCATATTTCCGACAGATTTTTTTGTGCTGGATATGGAAGAAGACAAAGAGATTCCTCTCATCTTGGGACAACCATTTCTTGCTACCAGAAGAGCCTTAATTGATGTACAAGAGGGGAAGTTGATCATGAGGGTGCAAGAGGAAGAAGTCACATTCAATGTCCTTGAGACTCTAAAAGTCCCATTAAAGCAAGATTCATGTTTCAAAATTTACTTGGTGGATCAGTCGGCAATTAAAACTTCCAAGATTGATGATCCTAAATCGCCAATTAAGGGATGCATTGTAATGACTTCTTTCTACTAGTATACTTTATAACATTTACTATGAAAACATACATAATTAGCATATGAAAATAGTTGGGCCCAAATTTTTCTTTACTTACAAAATATAGTTCTTTATTTATAGCAAAATAACAAGTACAAAAACTTACCAACAATGGACAGTAATTCCAATCCTCTCTGCTTGTCGACGTTCCCCTGATCACTGCTCACCTATTTCCTACAAAAACATGGAAAAACAACGGGGTGAGCATGAAAATGCTCAGTAAGTAAATCCCTTAACTCTTATCCTTCTTTGATTCTTTCCTTATTTCTTTTCTTCTTTCTTTCGTTCTTAATTCTTTCTCTTTTCTTTCTCTGTTACTAATTCTCACTGTTCTTTCCTTTCTTTTTGTTCTTTCTTTCTCTCTGTACTTCCTTCTCTCTGCACTTTCTTTCTCTCTGTTCTTTCTATTCTTTCGAACCATGAGGAAATTCATGGTAATATGCATGAATGAAATGCAAATGCAATAATGCATAAAAATGCATTTTCTTTCTTCTTTCTATTTCTTTTTCTTTTTCTTTTTCTTTTCTTTTCTTTTCTATTATTTTCTTTTCTTGCTTGCCCAAGCTTCTCTTTTCTTTCTTGTTTTTCTTTTCTTTTCTTTCTTTGCTTGTTCAAGCCTTCTTATTCTTTCTCATTCTTTCTTTTCTTATTCTTATTCTTTCTTTTCTTATTCTTTGCAGATCGGACTCGGTTGATGTATGGATTCGGAACCTTGGCTATGTGAGTGAGTACAGTCCTCATCTACATGCACTCTTGCGGACCGTACAAATTCTTCTTTCTTCTTAGGCCACTCAACTAAGATGGTGTGCATGTAGGAATTCTTCTTGGTACAACCCTCATCCACATACACTCTTACGGGTCGTACAATTCTTCTTCTTCTTATGCCACTCAATTAAGATGGTGTGCATGCAGAATTCTTCTTGGTACAACCCTCATCCACATACACTCTACGGGTCGTACAATTCTTCTTCTTCTTATGCCACTCAATTAAGGTGACGTGTATGTGGGAATTTTTTCTTAAACTCACGGTTCCCCATCACACCAACCTATTCTTTCTCTTTAACACTTTTCTTTCTTTAATTCTTTAATGCTTAATCTTTCTTTCTATTTATTCTTAGAGTGTTTCATTCTTAACCTTCTTTATTCTTTATTCTTTATTCTTTCTTAAGTTACTACACATATACAAAATATGCATATGGATGGTTCATGCTTGAAATTCTTACTTAAATGCATATGAAATGCAAATATGCAAGTTTGCATAAACTAATGTTATATCAAACTCATACTTCTCTTAGGCATTTCATCAAAACATATTTGTGCATAAACAAACGCTAATTTATTATCATTTTATTTGTTTCTTAAACCATCCAAATTGAGAGAAAAACTCTCATGTAACATCACCATACCTACACGGCAAAAACACTCCCAAAGTTTCTCCAATTCTTCCAATTTCAACCCATCATCATACCATCACATACACTTCTCATACTCAAATATTCACAACAAGCATAATAATCATCAATCTCATCTCAATTTCTCAATAATCATAACATATGCATAGTTAAAAGAAATCTCTACTCACTTGATTTCTTACCTTTATTAAGTTGGATTTTGAGTGGAATTTACTTACCTTATGCTTGTAGTCTCTATTAAGCTCTCTACTCTTGTGGATTCAAATCTTATCTTAATCCTAAGCATAAACTTCATAAGAACTCACTTTTACACAATAAATCATAATAAAGAGCAAGAACTCTTACCTCTTGTTGCCTAGAATCAAAACCTTTTGAAAAGCCCTCAAAATCCTTGGAGATTGAATGAAAATTAGAGAAAATTGGGGGGGGGGGGGGGGGGGTGTGGGGGGGGGGGGAAGTGTGGCGGTGGAATGAAGAAAATAAGGGTTTCAAACCCTTAACACTTTAGTTTATAAACACACTTTCCCATTTTGCCCTTACTCTTTCTTGAAAATTCTATCTATGTCCCTTAGTCAATTACCATAATGCCCTCATTTTTATTGCATTCTACATGAAATTCTCTCTCTTTTCACTTCCCACTTTTTCAACTAATTTTAAGTGAAAAGACCATTTTACCCTTAATGCAAGTTTAAGGCATTTTCTTCATATTCTCTTAAAATAACTTTAATAAAAATTAACTAACTGCTATAAAAACATAAATTAAATCATGTACCTCCATGTTGGGCGTTACAATTCTCCCCCCCTTAAAGGAATTTCATCCCCGAAATTCAAACGAACAACTCTGGGTAATGGTTCTGCATGTCTTGCTCTATTTCCCATGTAACTTCTTCAACTTTATGATTTCTCCAGAGGACTTTCACTAAAGGAATACTCTTGTTCTGGAGTTCTTTAATTTTTCTATCCAAAATTTGCACTGGATGCTCCTCATACACAAGATTCTCTTCCAAGTCTATGTCCTCTATGCGCAGAATATGGGAGGGATTACTTATATACTTTCGAAGCATCGAGACATGAAATACATTATGAACTCTGTCCATACTGGGTGGTAGTGCTAATCTGTAGGCCACTTTTCCTACTCGCTGTAACACCTCAAATGGACCAATGAATCTATGTGCTAACTTTCCTTTATTACCGAACCGCATCACCCGTTTGTAGGGGGAAACTTTCAGGAAAACTTTGTCACCCACTTCAAACTCAACTTCTTTTCTTTTCAGATCAGCATAACTTTTCTGCCTGTCTTGGGCTTGTTTCATTCTGTTTCTGATCAGCTTTACATCTTCTATCATCTTCTGGGTCATTTCTGGCCCAACAGCTATATTCAACTTATCTCTCTTGGCCATCTCATCCCAATGCAGTGGAGATCTACACCGTCTACCATACAAAGCCTCATAAGGAGCCATCTTAATCGTAGACTGGTAGCTATTATTATAAGCAAACTCCACCAAGGGTAACATCTCATGCCAGGATACTTTATAATCCATACAGCATGCTCTCAACATGTCCTCAAGCACTTGATTTGTTCTCTCTGTTTAGCCATCTGTCTGAGGATGATAGGCAGTACTAAAGGCTAATCAGGTACCCAAGTTCCTCTGCAAACTCATCTAGAAAGCTGAGACAAATATGGAATCTCTGTCTGATACTATTGTCTTGGGCACACATGGAGTCTCACTATCTCTTTTAATATACATTTGAGCCAATTGATCCGAAGTATTACTCTCCTTTACTGGAAGAAAATGGAGTGATTTAGTTAATATGTCTACAATCACCCATATAGCATTGTATCCTTTTTGCACTCTTAGGAGATCTGTAATAAAATCCATCGAAATACTCTCCCATTTCCATTCAGGAATACTATGTGGCCGAAGCAACCCTGATGGCCTTTGGTGTTCTGCTTTCACTTGCTAACAAATAAGGCATTTAGCTACAAACTCTACAATATCTTTCTTCATACCTGGCCACCAATAGCCTTTCTTCAAATCTTGATACATCCTGGTTGCTCCAGGATGAGCAGTGTATGGTGCGTCATAAGCCTCTGTAAGGATTCTCTTTCTCAACTTATCATCCTGAGGAATACACAACCAATTCCTAAAACAGAGGACATCATCCAATAATTGAAATTCTGATGTCTTGCCCTCATGCACTTGCTACACTGTTTTCTGACACCACTCATCACTTAACTGCTTTTCTTTAATTTCTTCCAGTAAGGTAGACTGAACCTCTAACTTGGCAATCCTTCCTGGTATGACCTCAATCTACTCTTTACACAACTCATCTATTAACTCTTTCTGTCTTGTGAGTCAGGACAAATAAGCTTTTCTGCTCAAAGCATCGGCTACCACATTAGCTTTCCCCTGCTGATACTTAATCTCACACTCATAATCTTTAACCAGCTCTAACCATCTTCTCTATCTCATATTCAACTCCTTCTGAGTAAAGAAATACTTTAAACTCTTATGGTCAGTGTAGATTTTACTCTTGGCACCATAAAGGTAATGCCTTCAAATCTTCAGGGCAAAGACTAGTGCTGCCAACTCTAGATCATGCGTAGGGTATTTTGTCTCATACTCTTTCAATTGACGAGAAACATAAGCTATAACCCTACCTAACTGCATCAATACGGCACCAAGTCCATGCAGTGAGGCATTTGTAAAAATGTCATAATCTACACACTTCTGTGGTAATACTAACACTGTAGTTGTCGTTAATCTTTTCTTTAACTCTTGAAAACTCTCTTCACAGGCAACTGACCATATAAAAGGAACTCTCTGTTTGGTAAGAGCTGTCAATGGCTTAGCCAGCTGGGCAAATCCTGCCACAAATTGGCAGTAGTAACTTGCTAGTCCCAAGAAACTTCTCACTTCTTTTACTGTCTTCGACCTTTGCCATTCTAGGGTTGCCTTTACTTTACTAGGATCCACTGAAATTCCCTCACTAGAAACAGTATGGCCCAGAAATATCACCTGATCAAGCCAGAACTCACATTTAGAAAACTTGGCATACAACTTCTTTTCTCTTAAACGCTACAACACAAATCTTAAGTGTTCCTCATGCTCTTCTCTTGACTTCGAATAAACCAGGATGTCATCAATAAATACCACTATAAACCGATCTATGTAATCATGGAACGCCCTGTTCATTAAGTCCATAAAAATCGCTAGGGCATTAGTTAACCCAAAAGGCATCACCACAAATTCATAATGCCCATATCTTGACCGGAAGGCGGTCTTAGCTACAACTTGTTCTGCCACTTTTACCTGATGATAACCAAACCTCAAATCAATCTTAGAAAATACTGCTGCACCCTTTAACTGATCAAAAAGGTCATCTATCCGAGGTAACGGGTATTTATTCTTCACTGTCACTTTATTCAATTCTCTGTAATCAATACACATCTGTAATGACTCATCTTTCTTCTTTACAAACAAAATCGGAGCTCCCCAAGGAGAATGACTTGGTCGGATAAAACCTTTATCGAGGAGCTCTAGGAGTTGCTTCTTTAATTCCTGAACCTCGGCTGGGGCCATTCGGTAAGGGGCTTTAGAAATCGGCGTTGTCCCTAGTGCTAGTTCAATACTAAACTGAACTTCTCTTTCCGGAGGCAAATCTGGTAAGTTGTCTGGAAATACATCTGAAAATTCCTGGACTACTGGAACACTCTGCAATTCTGGTTGTGGGACATCTCTACTCTGCACCACATGGGCTATATACCCAAAACACCTTTTTCTTAACATCTTTCTAGCCTTCATGCTACTAATCAACATACTCAACTGATGGCCCAATCTGGCTTTCTTCTTCCGACAATCAATTTCTACTCCATATCTCCCTAGGAAATCCATACCCAAAATCACATCAAAGTCGGGCATATCAAACACTATTAAATCAACTGCTAACTCTCGACCATGGGTCACCACTAACTCTCCTGACAACATCTCATGGGTCACAACACTAACCCCATCCGGTAACTATGTCTTAATGGGTTGGCTCACTCTAGTGGGTTTCAAACCAAATCTTTCTATCATCCCATAAGATATAAATGAATGAGTGGCTCTAGAATCAATTAAAGCATAAAGAGGAACTGCATGAAATAACAACTGACCAGTAACAGCTGATGGACTGGCCTCTACTTCACCTTGTGCTACTGTAAACACCCTGGCATTAGTGCCTCTGGAACTTTGTGTTGTCGGTGGAAGAGGAGCTTTACAATCTTTCATCTAATGCCCTGGCTGCCGGCATCAATAACATACATTACGGCCCAACTCTCTCAGACACTCTCCTGGATGAGTCTTCCCACATTTAGGACATGGGGGAAATTCCACTATTCTCAGGCATTTATTCTGCTAGTCTTTCTTGTTCTCTTCGGCTGAAAGTTCTCTTATTCTTCACTTCTCAGTTTCTTGCACTTTCAAATCTTTCTCTCTGTGGGGCGAGAGATGTTTCACTTGATCCTTCTATTGAGGGACCTGTTGGGGTGATTTTGTTCTCAAAACTTTTCGCCCTCAATGCTCGCCTTAAGGCCTTACTATAGGTTTGAGGGGGATCGGCACCCGTCATTATATCACGAGCTATCTCCGGCTTCAACCCATAGACAAACTTATCTCTTCTCAATTTTGGGGTACTAACTATTCCAGGTGCAAATCTAGCAAGAGAATTAAATCTCACTGAATACTCTTTCATTGTACTAGACCCCTGTTGTAAACTGATAAATTCTTGGACCTTCTCACGAACTCGGTCCTCCGTTCTATACTCAGCTTCAAATAATCCTCTAAACTCGCCCCAGGTCATCACAAAAACATCATGAGTATCTTCCATCAATTCCCACCAAATTCGGGCATCACCCCGAAACAAGAAAATGGCATACTAGATCTTCTCCTTATCTATCATAGGATACAATGCCGTCGTACGCTCAACAGACCTAAACCGTTCTTCTGCTACTAAAGGGTCTATTGTACCTTTAAATTCTGACGGCTGATGTTGACTTGGAAGCCCATAAATTAGCTCAATCTAATTCTGTACTGTCGGGGGTACCAGCCTGTCTCTTTCCCCTCTAGTAGGCGGTATTTGAACGGGGGTTTCAATTCTTTCTGGTTCAACTGTCCCCTATCATTCTCCTAAAACTTGCTGTACAATCCCCCGGATTCTAGCTTCATCAAGGGGAGGGGGAGTAGGTTATGATGGATTAGAAGTTTCCCCTGTACTCACTGCTTTCTTACTACTTACTCGGGTTCCACGTCTCATCTACAAAACAACCACATTTAATCAACACTTTAAGTAAGGAAAGAAAATTTAACTTACAACGGTCAGCTACAGAATGTCGCGGCGATGAGAATGGCATACTGTCAAATCCCAAAATCTTTGCTCTGATACCAAAAATGTAATGACTTATTTCTACTAGTACACTTCATAACATATATTATGAAAACATACATAATTAGCATATGAAAATAGTTGGGCCGAAATTTTTCCTTACTTACAAAATATAATTCTTTACTTATAGCAAAATAACAAGTACAAAAACTTAGCAATGGTGGACAGTCATGCCAATCCTCTCCGCTTGTTGACGTTCCCCTAATCGCTGCTCACCTATTTCCTGCAAAAACATGGAAAAACAACGGGGTGAGCAGTGAATTCCTCAACTCTTCTCCTTCTTTGATTCTTTCCTTACTTATTTCTTTTCTTCTTTCTTTCGTTCTTAATTCTTTCTCTTTTCTTTCTCTGTTACTAATTCTCACTGTTCTTTGCTTTCTTTTCGTTTTCTTTCTATTCTTTCTTTCTCTCTGTACTTCCTTCTCTCTATACTTTCTTTCTCTCTTTTTTTTTTTCTATTCTTTCTAACAATGAGGAAATTCATGGTAATATGCATGAATGAAACACATATGCAATAATGCATAAAAATGCATTTTGTTTCTTCTTTCTATTTCTTTTCTTTTCTTGCTTGCCCAAGCTTCTCTTTTCTTTCTTGTTTTTCTTTTCTTTTCTTTCTTTGCTTGTTCAAGCCTTCTTATTCTTTCTTTTCTTATTCTTATTCTTTCTTTTCTTATTCTTTGCCGATCGGACTTGGTTGATGTATGGATTCAGAACCTTTGCTGTGTAAGTGAGTATAGCCCTCATCTACATGCACTCTTGTGGACCGTACAAATTCTTTATTTCTTCTTAGGCCACTCAATTAAGGTGGTGTGCATGTAAGAATTCTTCTTGGTACAACCCTCATCCACATACACTCTTACGGGTCGTACAATTCTTCTTCTTCTTATGCCACTCAATTAAGGTGACGTGTATGTGGGAATTTCTTCTTAACACTCATGGTTCCCCATCACACCAACATATTCTTTTCTCTTCTTTGACACTTTTTCTTTCTTTAATTCTTTAATGCTTATTCTTTCTTTCTCTTTATTCTTAGAGTGTTTCATTCTTAACCTTCTTTATTCTTAATTCTTTATCCTTTATTCTTTCTTAAGTTACTACACACACAAAAATATGCATATGGATGGTTCATGCTTGAAATTCTTACTTAAATGCACTCATGAAATGCAAATATGCAAGTTTGCATAAACTTAAGGTTTCTATTCAAACTCATACTTCTCTTAGGCATTTCATCAAACAATACTTGTGCATAAACAAACGCTAATTTAATTATCATTCTATTTGTTTCTTAAACCACCCAAATTGAGAGAAAAACTCTCTTGTAACATCACCATACCTACATGGCAAAAACACTCCCAAAAGTTTCTCCAATTCTTCCAATTTCAACCCATCATCATACCATCATATACACTTCTCATACTCAAATATATCCAACAACAAGCATAAATAATCATCAATCTCATCTCAATTTCTCAATAATCATAACATATGCATAGTTAAAAGAAATCTCTACTCACTTGATTTCTTAAACTGTAACTTAAGTTGGATTTTGAGTGGAATTTAATTATCTTATGCTTGAGTAGTCTCTACTAAGCTCTCTACTCTTGTTGGATTCAAATTTTCTCTTAATCCTTAGCATAAACTTCATAAGAACTTAACTTTTACACAAATGAATCATAGATAAAGAGCAAGAATTCTTACCTCTTGTTGCCTAGAATCAAAACCCTATGAAAAAACACTCAAAAGCCCTCAAAATCCTTGGAGGATTGAATGAAAAATTGAGAGAAAATGGGGGAGGAGTGTGGCAGTGGAATGAAGAAAATAAGGGTTTCAAACCCTTAATACTTTAGTTTATAAACACACTTTCCCATTTTGCCCTTACTCTTTCTTGAAAATTCCATCTATGTCCCTTTGTCAATTACCATAATGCCCTCATTTTTATTGCATACTACATGAAATTCTCTCTCTTTTCACTCCCCACTTTTTCGGCTAATTTTTAGTGAAAAGACCATTTTACCCTTAATGCAAGTTTAAGGCATTTTCTTTATATTCTCTTAAAATAACTTTAATAAAAATTAACTAAGGGCTATAAAAACATAAATTAAATCATGTACCTACATGTTGGGCATTACATGCATGGTCAAGTCAAGGCAAATCGAAGATGAAGATCATAAACCAAAAGTTTACACAACATACCTAGATGAGCCACAATCGAGCAAATGTCTTCACAAGGGACGAATTTCTCAGTTCAAGAATGCCGATGGAAAGTTAAAAAATTGAAAAGTTGTTGATGAGAACACTCGAATCCTAAAAGGAATGACCAAGGGATGGAAATGGTGGTTAAGCTCTCAACGAATACCCAATGTGACAAGAATCATCAACAATTAAAGCCTCAGTCCAAGGAAAATGTTCGGGACAAGATGCTTCTGGATAGTCCAGATTGATGAAGGACTTGAGAAAGTCGAGCTTCCAACTATAAACAAGCGCTTCTTGGGAGGCAACTTAAACATTCTCAATTTTTGAGTTGTTTTAAATTTGTTTATGTGTTTTCTAACTTAGGAAATAGTTTAATTTCGTTTTCCTTTTGGTGTTTCAAGTGAATGATCAAAATGTGGTGTGAAAAAAAATTTCCCAGACTTCGCCGCAACAAATAAAGAATCTCGTCGTGGCATTGTATGCACTGCCAAATGAGTGCTCATGTAATTCAAGACTTCGCCGCGGCAAAATAAAAATCTCGCCACGGCATTATATACACTGCCAAATGCGGAGTTAAGGAATTTCTAGATTTCGCCGCAACAAAATAAAATTTTCTTCGCGGCACTGTATACACTGTGACCTTAAGGAATTTCAAGACTTCACCGCGGCAAAAGAAGAATCTCACCGTGGCATTGTACGCACTATGATGCGTAAGGAAAAATTTCCCAAATTTTGCCACGGCAAGAAAAATACTTCACCGCGGCATCGAGCATTTCGTGTAACACCCCACTTGAGGTACATAGTAAATTATGTTGAAGGTTTATTGCTTTGTTCTCATTTGAGCTTGTATGTTGTTATTTTCAGTTGGTTGGCCCTTAGTTGGTTTGGTTAAGTGTTTGCCCTGATTTTGGTTGAGTTTTGGTGAAGTTTGGAATTTCGGTATTCGTCGGGGCAAAGCATAGTCTTCGCCGCAGTGACGTTGGCTTGGTAAGTGCGGTGTCGGCTCTGTAAGTTTTCGCCGGGGCGACGAAATTGTCTTCGCTGCGACGATAGGTTGGCTGAAAAGTTTAGTAAGGTTTCTAGAGAATTCTCCATAGGGGTAAAATGACCTTTCTACCCTTAATTAGTAGGAAAAGTGGGGAGTGAATTGTAAGAAAATTTTATGGAGAAGATGTTAGAGTGGGGGTGTGATTGTAATGATTTAAAGGATAAGGATGGAATTTCCAAGGAAGAGCAAGGGCAATATGGGAATGAATGAAGAAAGTTTGAGCTAAAAAGGGAATAAGCTTCATAAACCCTTCATTCATTCTTCTTCCACCCCATTACTCTTCACATTCCTCTCAACTCTTCCTTCAATCTTTCAAGGATCTTTGAAGGCTTTTACCTTGGTAGAAAATCATTCTAAGGCATCCTAAGGTAAGGATTCTCTGTTTAGATGTGAAGTTTTGCATATATTTGTACATTGAAGGCTTATGGTTTATTATGTAAAGTTGTAGAGAAGAGACAAGCACTTTAAAGGAAAGGAAAGGAAAGTGCTAGTGAGATTTCTCCATTACAAGATAAGTAAATCCCAATCCAAGTTGATATTTGAGAACTCTTTTTAGATTAGAGATTTAGTAGAAATTGTAGAGATTTAGTAGAAATTGTGTGTATGATAGATGATATGTTATTGAGAATTGAGATGGAGATGAATAATTGTTTTGTGGTTGGTAAATACATTTCAGTCATGAGAAGTGTGATGTGTGATGAGAATTGTAGTTGAGATGAAATTGGAGGAGATTGAGAAATCTTTAGAAGTGTTACGTTTGTGACAGGAATATAGCTGGTGGGGGGAGTTTTCTCCCATTTTGGATGGTTCAAGAGGGGAGATAGAAACATAGATAAAGTAGAGTTTATGTATGCACACTAGTTGTTGATGAAAGCCTAAGAGAATCATGAGTAGTAAACTTTAATTCTTGCAACATTGCATGTGGCATTTCATGAGTGTATTAGTGGAGAAGAGTAATTGTGCATTGAGAAGTGGCTTGAGAAAGAGTAGAGAACTATGTGTATGTACTACTCTAAAAGTAGAGAGAATGAGAAAATACTAAAAACGAGTTGGTGCTTTGTGATCTCCACCGGTAGTTATTCAAAGCGGGTTGGTGCTTTGTGATCTCCACCCGAAATTTATGAAAACGGGTTGGTGCTATGTGATCTCCATCCGAAAGTCATGAAGAGTGGGTTGGTGTTGCGTGAACTCCACCGGTCGTGCCTCCGATAAGATGAGGCCGTGACATAGAGCAGAAGTTAAGTAGAGAGCTATGTGAAAGAGAAAATAAATGAGATGAGAAAAAAGTGTAAGGAAAGAGTTAAGAGAAAGAGTTATGGGGACAGTCAAGTAGAGGATTTACTTACTGAGCATTACTTGTGCTCACCCCGTTGTTTTCTTTGTGGTTGCAGGATCTAGGAGAGACCGCGGTTGGATGGGCGTCGGCAAGCGAGGAGCAATAGCTACACTATCCACTGTTAATGGCATTTTGTACATGATAGTGTTATTTTGTATAAAGAATGCTTATATGTAATAAAAAGAAATTTTGGGCCCATTTACTTTTGTTAATTTAAACTTATTCTACTTGATATATTTCTATGAGTACCCTAGTAATAAGCAGTCACTACATTTTTGGTATCAAAGCAAAGATTTTGGGATTGACAGTGTACTATTCTCATCACTACGACGTCCGATAACTGATGTGTGAGTTAATTCTTTCCTTACTATTCGTGTTTCTCAAATTGATTAAATGTGATTGTTTTTTGTAGATGAGGCATAGTAACAAAAACGAGGTAAAGGTGTGATGAATGAGGGAGAATCTTCTAACCCACAGAAGTTACGCCCCCTCCCTGGATGAAGCGATAGAGTTTGGGGATTATACAGCAAGTTATGGCCAGAACACCAAGGGAGAGTGGTAACCCCCGTGCAGGTACCACCAGCTACTAATGTCGAAAGAGGACAACCAGTACCTCCCCAGTACAGAACAGAGTTGAACCGATTATGGGCTTCCAGTCAACATCAACCCTCAGAGTTTAAGGGTACTACGGACCAGGAATAGCAGAAGAATGGTTTAGGTCCGTAGAGCGAACAACAGGTTTATTCCCCAGACAGACCGGAGGAGAAGATCTGGTATGCGAGTTTCTTGTTTCAGGGTGATGCCGAATGGGTGGGAACTAATGGAAGAAACCCATGATATGGCAACGATGACTTGGGAAGAGTTCAGGCAAGAGTTTGAGGCCGAGTATAGGACAGAGGACCGAGTTCATGAGAAGGTCCAAGAATTTATCAGTTTACAACAGGGGTCTAGTACGTGAAGGAGTACTCAATGAAATTCAACTCCTGCAAGATTTGCACCCAGATAGTTAGTACTCCAGTATTAAGAAGAGATAGAAGTTTGTACATGGGTTGAAGCCAGAGATAGTGCGGGATATAATGACGAGTTTCGATCCCCATCGGACTTATAGTGGGCCTTGAGGCAAGCAATGAGGGCGAAAATATTCGAGAATAAAATTCCCCTAGTAGGTTCCTCGGCAGGAGGACCAAGTGAGCCACCCTCCGCGCCGTGAGAGAGAAATTAGAGGGTGTGAAAAGCAAAGAAATGAAGAATCAGAAGAACAAGTTTCAGTTTAGACAGAACAAAGAGAGTGGAAGAATAAGCGGCCCCAGACGGAAGGGTTTCCTTTTTGCCCTAAATGTGGGAGGAACCGCTCAAGAGAGTGTCTGAGAGACTAGAGGGTATGTTTAGGTGCCGACAGCCAGGGAACTTGATGAGAGATTGTAAAGCTCCTCTTCCACTACCCGCACAGAGTTATGGAGGTACTACGAATGCCAGGTGTTTACCGTGGCACAGGGTGAAGTAGAGGCTAGTCCATCAGCCGTTACTATAGTTAGTTATTATTATTTGTCCTTTGTATGCTTTAATTGATTCAGGAGCCACTTATTCTTTTTATACCTTATGGGATGATTGAGAGGTTTGGTTTGAAACACTAATAGAGTGACTCAACCCATTAGGATGGAGTTAACCCGATGGGGTTAGTGTTTTGATGCAAGAAATTTGACAAGTAAGTCTGTGGTAATCCAGGGTAGAGATTTAACAGTTGATCTAATAGTTTTTTATATGCCCGACTTGATATGATATTCGGCATGGATTTCCTAGGGAGATATGGGGTAGAGATTGATTGTCGGAGAAGAAAGCGAAGTTTAATCTCGATAATGGAGATAAATTTAGTTTTGGAGAGGGTCATCAGTTGAGCATGTTAATTAGTAGTGTGAAGGCTAGAAAGATGTTGAGAAAGGGGTGTTCGGGATATAATGCCCATGTAGTGCAGAGTGGTGATGTCCACAGCCAGAGATTCAGAGGGTACCAGTAGTTCGAGATTTTCTATATGTGTTTTGGAAGAGTTACCAAGTTTGCCTCCAGAAATGGAGATTGAGTTTAGTATTGAACTAGTACCAGGGACAGCACCAATATCCAAAGCTCCTTATCGAATGGCCCAACAGAGCTTCAGGAATTAAAGAAGCAACTTCAAGAGCTTTTAGACAAGTATGATGCATCCACCGAGTCATCTCCCTAAGGAGCCCAATTTTGTTGTGAAAAGAAAGAGTGGGTCACTACGGATGCGTATCGATTATAGAGAATGAATAATGACAGTGAAGAATAAGTACCCGCTACCTCGCATTGATGATTTGTTCGATCAGTTAAAAGGAGCTGCAGTGTTTTCTAAAATGATTTGAGGTCAGCGTACCATCAGGTAAGAGTGGCTGAGCAAGATGTGGCTAAGACTGCGTACAAGGTAGGGCATTATGAGTTTGTAGTGATGCCGTTTGGTTTGATTAATGGCCCGGCGTTTTTATGGACTGTGAGAGCGGGTATTCCATGATATTTGGATCAGTTATAGTGGTTTTATTGATGACACTCTAGTTTATTCTAAGTCGAGGGAATAGCATAAGGAAATTTGAGGATAGTGTTGCAACGATTGAGAGAAAGAAGTTGTATGCTAAATTTTCTAAGCGTGAATTTTGGCTTGATCAGGTGATATTTTGGGCCATACTGTGTCTAAGGAAGGGGGGTCAATGGATTCGAGTAAAGTGCAGGCAATCCTTGAATGGTAGAGGCGAGGACAGTGAAAGAAGTCAAGAGTTTCTTAGGCTTAGCAGGTTACTACTGGCGATTTGTAGCAGGGTTCACCCAGTTGGCTAAACCGTTGATAGCTCTTACCAAACAGAGAACTCCTTTTGTATGGTCAGAAGAATGTGAAAAGAGCTTTCAGGAGTTGAAGAAGAGATTAACGACAGCTCTGTGTAGTGTTGCCACATGAGGGTGTAGATTATGATATTTATACAAGATGCCTCACTACAAGGACTTGGTTGTATAATGCAGTTAGGTAGGGTGATAGCATATGCTCTCAACAATTGAAAGAGTATGAGACGAGAACCCTATGCATGATTTAGAGTTGGCAGCCGTGGTCTTCGCCACTAAAAATTTGGAGGCATTACCTTTATGGTGCCAAAAGTAGTATCTACACCGATCATAAGAGTTTACAGTAATTCTTCACTCAGAAGGAGTTGAATATGAGATAGAGAAGGTGGTTAGAGCTGGTTAGGACTATAAGTGTGAGATCAAGTATCAACCGGGGAAGGCCAATGTAGTAGCCGTGCCTTGAGTAAAAACGCTATTTGTCTCGGCTCACTAAGCAAAAAGAGTTGATAGAAGAATAGAATTATATAGAGAACAGATTGAGGTACTTCTAGGAAGGATTGCCAGGTTAGAGGTTAGTCTACTTTACTGGGGAAGTCAGAGATAAGCAAGTGGCCGATGAAAGGTGTCAGAGAATCGTTCAGCAAGTGCATGAGGGCAAGACAATAAGTTTCAAGTAATAGATGGTGTCCTCTATTTTAGGAATCGGTTGTGTATCCCTCAGAATGATGAGTGAGGAAGAGACTACTTACAGAGGTCATGATACACCATACACTACTCATCCTAAAGCAACCAAAATGTATCAAGATGTAAAGAAAGGTATTGGTGGCCAGGTATGAAGAGAGATATTGCAGAATTTGTAGCTAAATGTCGGTTTGTGTCAGCAGGTGAAAGCAGAACACCAAGACTGTAGGGTGCTTCAGCCATTGAGATTACCGAGTGGAAATGGGAGAGCATTTCGATGGATTTTATCACAGGTCTCCCCAGAGTACAGAGAGGGTATAATGCTATCTGGGTGATTTTGGACAGGTTAACCAAGTCAGCCCATTTCTTCTAGTAAAGGAGAGTACCACTACAGATCAGTTGGCTCAGATTTACATTAAGGAGATAGTCAGGTTGCATGGTGTGCCCAAGACAATAGTGTTAGATAGAGATTCCAGGTTTTGTCTCAACTTTCTGGATGGGTTTACAAAGGAATTTGGGTACCGTTTAGCATTCAGTACTGCCTATCATCCTTAGACAGATGGCCAAACAGAAGAGAACAATTAGGTGCTTGAGGATATGGTGAGAGCTTACTGTATGGATTATAAAGTATCCTGGCATGAGATGTTACCCTTAGTGGAGTTTACCTACAACAACAGTTATTGTCACAATTAAGATGGTGCCTTCGAGGCTTTGTATGGTAGACGATGTAGGTATCCACTACATTGGGATGAGATCGGCGAAAGGGATGGTTGAGTACCACTCTTAGGCCAGGGTGACTCAGAAAATGATAGACGATGTAAGTTAATCAGGAACAGAATGAAGCAAGCCCAAGATCGACAGAAGAGTTATGCCGACTTGAAAGAAAGAGAAGAGATGAATCCAAGTGGGCGATAAAGTGTTTCTGAAAGTTTCCCCCTACAAGCAAGTAAGTGTTTCGGAAGTAAAGGGAAGTTAGCACCGAGATATGTAAGTCCATTTGAGATATTGCAACGAGTAGGAAAAGTGGCCTACAGATTGGCACTACCACCTAGCATGGATAAGGTGCATGATGTGTTCCATGTCCGATAATTCAGAAGTACGTAAGTGACCCCTCCCATATCTTGAAAGTAGATGATGTTGCCTTAGAAGAGAACCTTGTGGATGAGGAGCGTCCAGTATAGATTTTGGATCAGAAGGTTAAAGAGCTCCGGAAAACAGAGTATCCGTTAGTAAAAGTCCTTTGGCGGAATCACAAGGTCGAAGAGGCCACATGGGAGGTAGAACAAGATATGCAGAATCGGTACCCGGAGTTATTCATATGAATTTCGGGGACAAAATTCTTTTAAAGGGGGGAGATTGTAACGCCACATTACGTACGTTGTAAATTATGTTGAAGCTTATGTTTTGTTCTCATTTGAGGTGTATGTTGTTATTTTCAGTGGTTGGCCCTTATTGGTTTTGTTGAGTGTTTGCCCTGATTTTGGTTGAGTTTTGGTGAAGTTTGGAATTTCGGTCTTCGCGGGCGAAGCATAGTCTTCGCCGTGGTGACGTTGGTTGGTAAGTGTGGTGTGGCTCTGTAAGTTTTCGCTAGGGCGACGGAATTGTCTTCGTCGCGGTAACGGGTCAGCTAAAAAGTTTAGTAAGGTTTCTAGAGAATTCTCATAGGGGTAAAATGACATTTTTACCCTATTAGTAGGAAAAGTGGGGAGTGAATTGTAAGGAAATTTTATGGAGAAGAGTTAGAGTGGGGGTGTGATTGTAATGATTTAAAGGAAAAGGATGGAATTTCCAGGAAGGCAAGGGCGATATGGGAATGAATGAAGAAAGTTTGAGCTAAAAAGGGAATAAGCTTCATAAACCCTTCATCATCTTTCTTCCACCGCCATACTCTTTCACCATTTCCTCTCAACTCTTCCTTCAATCTTTCAAGGATCTTTGAAGGCTTTTACCTTGGTAGAAAATCATTCTAAGGCATCCTAAGGTAAGGATTCTTGCTTTAGATGTGAAGTTTTGCATATATTTGTACCTTGAAGGCTTATGGTTTATTTGTGTAAAGTTGTAGAGAAGAGACAAGCATTTAAAGGAAAGGAAAGGAAAGTGCTAGTGAGATTTCTCCATTACAAGATAAGTAAATCCCAATCCAAGTTGATAATTGAGAACTCTTTTTAGATTGAGATTTAGTAGAAATTGTAGAGATTTAGTAGAAATTGTGTGTATGATAGATGATATGTTATTGAGAATTGAGATGGAGATGAATAATTGTTTGTGGTTGGTAAATACACTTCAGTCATGAGAAGTGTGTGTGTGATGAGAATGTAGTTTGAGATGAAATTGGAGGAGATTGAGAAACTTTTGGAAGTGTTATGTTGTGACAGGAATTATAGCTTGGTGAGGGAGTTTTTCCCATTTTGGATGGTTCAAGAGAGGAATACAACCTAGATAAAATAGAGTTATGTATGCACACTAGTGTGTTGATGAAATGCTTAAGGAATCATGAGTAGTAAACTTTAATTCTTGCAACATTGCATGTTGGCATTTCATGAGTGTATTAGTGGAGAAGAGTAATTGTGCATTGAGAAGTGGCTTGAGGAAGAGTAGAGAACTATGTGTATGAACTACTCTAAAAGTAGAGAATGAGAAAATACTAAAAACGGGTTGGTGCTTTGTGATCTCCACCCGAAAGTTATGAAAAACGGGTTGGTGCTATGTGATTCCATCCTAAAATCACGAAAGTGGGTTGGTGCTGTGTGAACTCCACCCGACGTGCGCTCCGTAAGATGAGGCCGTGACATATAGCAGAAGTAAGTAAGAGAGCTGTGTGAAAGAGAAAATAAATGAGAGAGAAAAAGTGTAAGGAAAGGTTAAGAGAATAGTTACGGGGACAGTCAAGTAAAGGATTACTTACTGAGCATATTTTGTGCTACCCCGTGTTTTCTTTGTGGTTGCAGGATCTAGGTGAGAACGCGGTGGTTGGATAGGCATCGGCAAGCGAGGAGCAATAGCTACATTGTCTGCTATTTTAATGGCATTTTGTACATGATAGTGTTATTTTGTATAAAGAATGTTTATATGTAATAAAAGAAAATTTTGGGCCCATTTACTTTTGTTAATTTAAACGTATTCTACTTGATATATTTCTATGAGTACCCCAGTATAAAGCAGTCACTACAGTTCGCACAAGTAATTCAAGAACTTCATCACGGCGAAAACCATTTTCTATATAAACTCGCGTTACTGCTTCATTTTTCGCAAGTATTTCAAAAAGCTTCCAAGGACAAACAAATTTCACTTTCAATTTCAATTTCAACCCTTTTCTAGCAAAATTTCTTTCACCATTCCACACCATCACTCACATAAACACTTTTACAACCTTTCCTTGCACCAAATCTAGCCAATTTTGAAAAAAAAATTTGGAAACCCTAGGTTTTCCAAAATTGGGGGTTTTGCAATTCGGAGAAAAATTAGAGCAATTGAAGGTTCATCAAGCTTGGGTGTGGTAAGATTTTGAGTTTTCATGCTTTTATTTTTACAGACTTCATGGTTTGAATGATTAATCTTTAGATTATTGCGTGTTTAGAGTTGTGATTTGTGTTTGGAGTGTGAAAGTGTTGATTTTGATTGATTGGTGGTTAAAGAAGTTTGGGTGTATGCTTGTGAAGTTTGAGAGTGCATAAGGAAGTTTGGTGATTGTTGATTTTGAAATTGATAGGGTATTAAGGAATTGAATTGAAGTTGTAAGACGTGTATAGTAGTGTTAAAGTAGACAGCTGAATTGTTGATTTTGGTGGTACAGTGTAAAGAGTACTTTTGAGAGAAAATGCCACTGAAAGCAGTTCCAAGGGGTAAGGGCAAATAGGTTGATAATAGATTTGTGAATGAGAAGGCTAGGTAGCGTTACGAAGTAGCAATTCAGAGAAAAGACAAAAGTTTTATTGCTGAGAGAGGATTGACCACTGTCAATGCAGAAGCTTGGATCAAAGGGAGGTTTTGGGACATCTTTCTCCTTGAACCTAAGCATTTAGCCATAGAGCCAATTGTAAGAGAGTTTTATGCGAACTGTAACGCCCACATTACGGTACGTAGTTTTGTTTATGCCTTGATACCCTTAGTTGAATTTTGTTAAAGTTATCTTGAACAAGTGTGAAGAAAATTCTTTAAAACTTCACTAGGGGTAAAATGGTATTTTCACTCATAATTAGTGGGAAAATTGGGGAGTGAAAAGAAATAGGACATGGAGAAGATAATCAAAATGAGTACATTTTTGTGATTGACTAAGGAACATAGATGAAATTTTTAGAAAGTGCAAGGGTAAAATGGGAAACTACATATATATATATAAATATATATATATATATATATATATATATATATATATATATATATATAATATATATATGTAATAAGATTTAGGAAGAGAAACCCTAGCCACTGTACCCATAGTTCACGCACCTTCACCCTAAATTCTCTCAAATTTCTTCACTCAATTTTCAAGGAAATTATAGGATTTTAATTCAATTTTGATAGATTTTCAATCCTAAGATCCAAAGGTAAGATTCTTGCACCAAGATGTGAGATTAAATTTTAAAGTTTTGAATTCTTATGGTTTATATGCATAGGGTTTAAGAGGAAAGGGAATTCTACCAAAGAGAGATTATAGTGTTGGAGTTGCTCAAATTCAAGGTAAGTAAATCCAACTTTAGCTTTGATTGGATAAATACTTGTGTAGAGAAATTTTTATATGTTGTATGTGTGTTTGGATGATGAGAATTATGGCTTGAAAATTGAGGTTGTTTGATATGTGAATTTCATGGCCATAAGAAGTAATTTATTATATGTGATGAGAAGTAATTTATTAGTATGTGATGAGAAGTTACTTATTAGTATGTGATGAGAGTTGATTTATTAGTATGTGATGAGAATTGATTTATTGGTATATGATGAGAAGTGATGTATTTGTATGTGTTGAGTTGATGGGATTTTGGATGAAAAATGAAAAAATGGATGTGGAAAGGTGGACGATGAAATTCGGCTAGGTTGATTGTTGGCTTTAGGGAGTTGTTTGCTCCAATTTTGGTGACTTGAGAGATATGTAGAAGTGTAACCAATTTTAGGGTTTGTATGTGCATGTAAGGTGTTTGATGAAATTTCAAAGTGAAGTGCATATATGAGTATGTTAGATTATTAACTTTTATGGAAATGTTGTTGGTAGAGAATATTAGTTCCATAATGATATCTTAAAATGCCATAATGCATTCATACATTTAAGGATTTGCATTTAGAAAGAATAGCAAAGAATGAGCATATCTATATGCACATATACATGTATGAGAACATTAAAGAATAAAGGGAAAGAAAGAAAAGCAATTAAATGTAGAATTATTATTTTAAGAAATATAATTAAAGAACATTTCAAATCTGAAATTTTACTTAAAGAAATATAAAAAAAGAAGAGAAGAGAAGGTTGTTGCAATGGGGAGCCCATGAGTGATAGAGAAGAATAACCCCGCATGCACGCCGCCTTTAGTGAGCGGCCTCGGAATAAGAAAGAAGAATTTGTATAGTCCGTAAGAAGTGTATGTGGATGAGGACTATACCCAAGAAAGAATTGAGAATACACTCACACGGCCAGAGTTTTGAATCCATGCCTCAATCGAGTCTGATCGGCAAGGAAAGAATAGAAAAGAAAAGAAAGAAAGAAAAAGAAAGAAAAGAATAGAAAATAAAAGAAAGAAAAGAATAGAAAAGAAAGAAAAAAAAAATAGAAAAAGCAAGAAAGAATAGAAAAGCAAGAAAAACAGAAAAGAAAGAAGAGAAACAGAAAAGAAAAAGGAGAAACAAAAAAAGAAAGAAACGCAGAAAAAAGAAAGAAAAAGAAAATAAAAAAACAGAAAAACAGAAAAGAAAATGCATTGCATAGAAAAAGTTTATGCATCTGTGCATATGCATCATGCCATTTCTACTATCCCAAGTTAGTTTTCCTATTTGTGCTTACATATCAGTAAGTGAGAAACTAGAATCGTAGAAAACAGAGAAGGATAAAGAAGCTTGGTGTAAGGAAAATAAATTCAGAATTAAGTAACGAAGAAAGAATAGAAGTGTTGTGGGTTTACTTATTGAGCAATTAGTGCTCATGTCGTTGATTTCACTGTTTTTGTAGGTAGTAGATGAGATACGATCGAATGGGATGTCAAGTAGCGGAGGAGAAAGACAACACTGTCGGACTGAATTTTTGAGTTTATTTTTGTGACTATGGTACTTGATGCAGAGATTTGTATATAAAAGTAATGCTATTTTTGGGCCCACTACCTTACACATATATCTATATATGTTTTTCTATAATATATTCAGTGAGTTTTCATTTTATACCTCCCAAGTATACTAGCTAGAAAGAATACTACACGAACCTCCCTGAGTGTGAGCCCGGGCATGTATATGTGAGGGGTATTAAGGTGTCATTTAGTGCAAAGATCATCAATGAATTCTACCAGATTGATCCAATTGACCGTGATGAGTATGTAGAATTCAAGGCTAAGGAGATTAATTATGATAAGATACTTAAGGTTTTAGCAAAGCCAGGTACCTCTTGGGAATTCTCAAAGAAGGGAACGAGAAGCATTAAAGGGACTAATTTGATTCCCATGGCTAGAATTTGGCAATACTTTGTCTGTGCGAGGTTGGTTCCAGAAACACACTACAGTTCAGTGGATTTTGAGCGAGCAATCTTACTTTATGCCATTGCCACTGGAAAGAAGATGGATGTGGGGAATATCATAATGGAGAATATAAGGCATGTAGCCAAACTAGTGAGAGCGAGCTTTGCCTTCCCACATCTCGTCACTGAAATTTGCATGAAAGCTGGAGTCAAGAAGGCAGATGATGAACCACTTCTTCATCTTGCCCTAGTCCTCAACCAAGTCTATTATTATAAGCTCCTAGATCGTCCCACCATTGGAGAATCCAGTTTAAGCTCAAAAAGACTAGAAACCACAATCTCTACCACAACTCCTGCTCCATCTCCCACGATAAAAGAGATGTTACAACATATCCTGAAAAAGATGGACAGAATGGAAAGGCATCAAGATTGGATGGCAGATCAAACTCGCACATTGTAAGAGATGTAATCGAAGTGCTGCACCAATCTGGGCATTGATTTAGCCGATTTCCAATGGCAAGAATGGCAAGAGGAAGAGGAAGATCAAATTCAGGATGATGCCATGGAGGAAGAGGACTACACTAATGGAGAGGATGTAGATGAATGAGCCTAGAATACATTTTTGTTTTGTTTTATTTTTGTATAGTGGAACTTAGTTTTTCTTGTTTTTATGTTTACTTTGTCTTGCATTCTTAGGTTTTAGGTTTAGTTGGTTAAGGTTTGAGAATGAGATGTAATTTTTCCATAATCTGTGAGGTTTTCTAACACATTTTGGACACTTGAGTTTATGGATGTCTAGATTTGAGCTCACTTCGATCTTCACGGATTAATCAGGGGAGTATCTCACACCTTATGATCGTTTTTCTTTACTCCAATGTGCATTATTGATTGACATTGAGGACAATGCCATTTTCTGTTTAGGGGTAGAGAAAAATTTAGAAATTTTTGCATGTTTTAATTAACTTTTATCTTTGTGTGTTTTATTGTTTTTTGGTTGTGTGTTGATTTAGTTTGTGTGTTTTTTTTGCTGCCTAGATGATTTGCATAAGTCCATGATGAGATTTTGATTGTTAGGATTTTATTTATAGAAAATGTGAAGCATTGCTTCAAGTTTAGGTTGGTTGACTTGATTTAGCTTGAGGTTCGTTGAGTGGTTCAACCACCATTTTCATTCTTTCGGCATGCTTAGAAACATTTTATGTGGTCAGGTGAAGTCTTGATAATGTTGGTGGACTCTAGAACCTAGTTGAGAAGTGCTTGAGGTGAAATTCTAGGATTAGAAATTATTGAGGAAATGATTTAGGCATTTTTCGGAACGTTTGTGCCTTTCTAGCCAACCCATGAATGAATCTTTCCCCAGTCACCCATTTGAGCCCTCTGAGATTATCATTGCCTTATTTTTCTTCAAAACCAAAAATTGTCCAATCCCTATACCCTAAACACTTTATCATACCATTTAAGAGAATTTTGGACCTAATGTATGACACAAAGAGTTGTGTGAATAAGTGATGGACCAAAATCTTAAGTTTGGGGGTTGCAAAAAGGGTAGGAAGAAGGGGAAATTGACCTTGTTGGTGTTGCTTTTATGTTCAAAAAAAAAAAAAAAATAGAAATTTTTAGTCTCAAAATCAAAAATAAGAAATGTATATGTTTGAGGGTTATAAAATGGTTGACACCTTGATGGGTGGTTGAGAAAGAAAGCGGAGATTGATGTAGCTCTTAGTGTTTGCATGAGGAAAACTGAGTTCTCTTACTTTGTCTATCCTATCTTTTTCCTTGGATCCCACTACCCGAGCCTAACGTTACAAGCTTGCAAAGACCTTTTGATCCTTAGTGACGTCTAGTCCACATTAGTGGAGAGTAGTTCGATACTTAGGCTTATGGAGTCTACTACCATTAGATAAACTTTACATTTCTGCATAAAATAATCCGGGTAGTCAGAAAGTGGATTGAAGTGGGGATTACCTACATAGGGGACCTATAGAGAAAAATAGTCAATCAATTTATAACTTCTTAGAGCATTAAGCATTTTCTTGTAATAAAGTTTCAATAACTTTTGAGACTTGCATTTGCAATCAATTCTAGACATCTCTTTTGCGTTTGATTTTAGGTTTTAATTTTTTGTTTTTCTATTGTTTTTCTTTAGTCTAATTTTGTGCCTTATGCTCAAGGACGAGTATAGCTTAAGTTTGGGGGTATTTGATAATCCTAGGATTATACTGTTTTTCTGTACTTTTGGCAGGATTTTGGATACTTATTAAGTACGTTTTGTGCCTGAATTGTAACTTAAACTCATATTTTACGTTTTAGGCCAAAACATGTAGTTGGAGCAAAACCAAGCAAAATTGAGTTTCTGGACCTGGAATCAAGAGAAATTTAGGAATCGGGGAAATTTTGATGCGGAGTGGAAGCACTATGAAGCTTGTTCCTATTGGCGATCACGAAGATCGGAGATTCAAGCGAAGAAGCAAGCGGAGGGTAGTTTCATAATTTCAAAAAAGATGAGCAAAGTTCGCCATGGTGAAGATAATTCTCTTCTGCAGCAAGCTAGCCTTGGGTCAGATGGTTCAGTGAGATTTCAATTCGATGCTGCGGCGAAGTTTATTCTTCACTATGGCAAAAACTGCAATTCTTCTGTTTATTAAAACATTGTGTTTTAAATGTATTGCATTAGAATCCTAGGGTTTCGGCCGACTATTTAAGAGAGCCTTAGGTCATTTTATTTGAGGTTTGGATTTTGAGAGAAGAAGAGGAAGAAATTGGAGATTGGAGCAATTTGGGTCTTCATTTAGGGAAGATTTCATTCTCTTCTTATTGTTTTAGTATGTTGAATTCTTTACTTACAATTTATTGTCCGAATTTCTTTAATTTAAATATGAACTAATCCACTTTCAGGTTAGGGTTTTGACCCAACTTTGATAAAAATGGTTTAATCTATTTTAGATGTTGTTTTTTATGTTCTATTGCATTGGATTTTGTATTTATTCTTGTTTTTAATGAATTTGAATTGAATGTGGAGTTTTCCTTATTTCAATTAAATGTTGAGCATGATGAGACTGAGAAGTGATTCATGTGTTAGCCTCTTAGAGTAAATACCATAGTCTAATGAACACTGGAGATAGGTTCAGAGATCTATGAAATCACTTTAAGGTTCCATTTAGCTTAAAAGACTTTGAACTATTAATCTTCATTTTGTTCGGTGCAGAAGTGTAATGACTTCTTTTTACTAGTATACTTTAGAACATATACAATAAAAACATACATACTTAGCATATGAAAAATAGTTGGGCCCAAATTTTTCTTTACTTATAAAATATAATTCTTTACATATACCAATATAACAAGTACAAAAACTTTAGCAACAGTGGCCAGTAATGCCAATTCTCTCCGCTTGCCGACTTCCTTTCAACCGCTACTCACCTATTTCCTGCAAAACATGGAAAAACAACAGGGTGAGCACAAAAATGCTCAGTAAGTAGATCCCTTATCTCTTCTCCTTCTTTGGTTCTTTCCTTACTTAATTCTCTTCTTCTTTCTTTCGTTCTTAGTTCTTTCTCTTTCCTTACTTAATTCTCTTCTTCTTTCTTTCGTTCTTAGTTTTTTCTCTATTTCTAATTCTTACTGTTCTTTCTTTCTTCCTAATTCTCGCTGTTCTTTCCTTCTCTCTGTTCTTCCTTTCTATTCTTTCTATCCTTTCTAACCATGATGGAATTCATGGTAATATGCATGAATGAAATGCATATGCAATAATGCATAACAATGCATTTTCTTTCTTCATTCTTCATTCTATTTCTTTTCTTTTCTTCTATTCTTTTCTTTTCTTTCTTGTCTTGCTTGCTCAAGCTTCTCTTTTCTTTCTTGTTTTTCTTTTTTTTTTTTTCTTTTCTTTGCTTGTTCAAGTTTTCTCATTCTTGTTCTTTCTTAATCCTTCTTTTCTTAGTCTTATTCTTTCTTATTCTTTCTTTTCTTATTCTTATTCTTTCTTTTCTTATTCTCTGCCGATCGGACTCGGTTGATGCATGGATTCGGAACCTTGGCCGTGTGAGTGAGTACAGCCCTCATCTATATGCACTCTTGTGGAACGTACAAATTATTTATTTCTTCTTAGGCCACCCAATTAAGGTGGCATGCATGTAGGAATTCTTCTTGGTACAACCCTCATCCACATACACTTTTACGGGTCATACAATTCTTCTTCTTCTTATGCCACTCAATTAAGGTGGTGTGTATATGGGAATTTCTTTTTAGCACTCACGGTTCCCCATCGCAACAACCTATTCTTTTCTCTTCTTTAACACTTTTTTTTCTTTAATTCTTTAGTGCTTATTCTTTCTTTCTCTTTATTCTTAGAGTGTTTTATTCTTAAAATTCTTTATTCTTTCTTAAGTTACTACACATATACAAATATATGCATATGGATGGCTCATGCTTAGAATTCTTACTTAAATGCACTCATGAAATGCAAATATGCAATGTTGCATAAAATTAAGGTTTCTACTCATACTCATGCTTCTCTTAGGCATTACATCAAAAAATAAATGTGCATATACAAACTCTACTTTAACTATAATTCTATTTGTTTCTTAACCCATCTAAAATGAGAGTAAAACTCTCTTGTATCATCACAATCCCCATCACGGTAAAACACTCCCAAAAACTTTCTTAAACTCTTCCAATTTCAACCGAACTTCAATCCATCATCATACAATCAACAACACTTCTCATACTCAAATATATCCAACAACAAGCATAAATAATCACCAATCTCGTCTCAATTTCTCAACAATCATAACATATACATGCTTAAAGAAATCTCTACTCAATTGATTTCTTAAACTTTAACTTGAGTTTGATTTACTTACTTTATACTTGAGTAGTCTCCACTAAAGCTCTCTACTCTGTTGGACTCAAATTTCCCCTTAACCCTAAGCATAAACTTAATAAGAATTCAACTTCTACACAAATAAATCTTATATATAAAGCAAAAATTCTTACCTCTTGTTGCCTAGGATCAAAACCTTATCAAAATCCACTCAAAAGCTCTCAAAAATCCTTGGAAAATTGAGTGAAAAGTTGAGAGAAAATGGAGAAGGAAAGTGGCAGTGGATGAAGAGAAATGAGGGGGTTTGTAAGACTAAACCCTTAATATCTTATTTTATAGGCATATTTTCCCATTTTGCCCTTACACTTTCTTAAAAATTCCATCTTTGTCCCTTAGTCAATTACCATAATGCCCTCATTTTTATTGCTTTCTCCATGAAATTTTATCTCTTTTCACTCCCCACAATTTCAACTAATTTTGAGTGAAAAGACCATTTTACCCTTAATGCAAGTTTAAGGCATTTTCTTCACATTCTCTCAAAATAACTTTAACAAAAATTAACTAAGGGCTATAAAAACATAAATTAAATTACATACCTCCGTGTGGGCGTTACAAGAAGCTTAATAGGGATAAGTAGGAAAATATACCCTGAGAAGGTATGTTTTACAACATAGAGAATTCGATTTATAATCCTCGCATGTGAGTTTAATAGCAACATCAACCGCAGATTGAATCAGAATAACTTAGTGAAGTCAAACCCTAACCTCTTTGTCTTGAATTGATATTTTTGTAATCAGTTGATATTTTCTTAATTTGTAGGATTTTAATTTACGTTATTGATTTTGTGTTAATTTCTGTTTTTGTCTCCCGCAATTCCAAATATCTTTATTTTCTTCAACTAGTTACAAAACTAGGAAAATTAGTACTTAAGACGCAATCCTCGTGGGAAGGATACTCTATTCATCATTTTATTACCTTTTGCGACTAGTGCACTTGCTACACATTGCATGTTGTCAAATCAACGCACCAATCAACCAAACTCATCATCGAACGAACCATATCAAGTAAAGTTTGATTCCTCCTTTTTGATACACCATTGTGCTATGCCATATAAGGAGGTGTGAATTGTGATACTATCCCACATTCCTTAAGGTATCCACTAAAATCCAAGCTCAAGTATTCACCTCCTTGGTCTGATCGAAGGACTTTAATACTTGTTCCAAGCTTGTTCTATACTTCATTCCTAAACTCTTTGAACTTGTCAAATGATTAAGATTTGTCTCATCAAATAGACATAACCATATCTACTAAAATCATCAGTAAATGTGATGAAGTAAGAATACCCTCCTCTTGGTTGAACTGTCATAAGACCACATACATTACTATGGATGACCCCTAATAGTTCAGTAGATCTTTCCCTGTTCCCAGTGAAAGGTGACTTGGACATGTTGCCTAAAAGGCATGACTCGCATACCTCATATGATTGAAAATCAAATGGGTCCAAGATTCCGTCCCTATGGAGCTTTGCTGTGCAAGTTTGATTGACATGACCCAGCGCTAGAGGAACGTTAGGTTAAGATTTCCATTCTTGATTTTCTTGGTTTCAAGATTGAATATCCCTTTATCCATATCTAGAACATATAAACCATTATGTAACCTAGCATTTCCATAATGAATACCATTCAAACTAAAAGACATCAATCCATTAGATATATCAAAATGATATCCAAAACTGTCCAAAGCGGACACCGAAATAATATTCTTAGAAATGGAAGATACATAATAAAATTCTATAAGTTCTAAGATAAAACCCAAAGACAAAGATAACTAATAAACACTACAACTAGAGGAGCAACTCTGGCCGTGTTCCTAAAGCGTAGGTCTACCTCCCCACAACTTAGCGATCTACTCTGTCGTAGCCCCTGCGCATTAGTACAATGTGAGATGTACATCATGTGTCAATGACCCAAGATGTGTTAGGAGATAAGTTTATTTCAATTATGAACATACCTTTAGAAGAAGACGTACCATTCTTCTTCTTACTAGCTAGGAAGGCCTTGCAGTATTTCTTTCAATGGCCAGGTTTACCGCAGAAAAAGCAAACTACCTTTCTATCTTTGCTCACGCCACCAGCAAGCTTCAAGACATCCTGAGACTTGTACTTGGACTTGAGCTTGGTTTTATCCTTACCCTTGCCCTTTCCCTTGCCTCTCCTAGGAGCAGCATCAACTAGCAGCACTGGCTTAGATTTCTTCATGTCTTACTCTGCTGTCTTCAACATATTTAGGAAGTCAGAGAGGGTCTTCTCCATTCCATTCATATTGAAGTTCAATATGAACTATGAGAAGTTGTCAAGCAAGGATTGCAGAATTAGGTCCTATGATAATTCAACATCCATGACAAATCCCAAGGTTTCAAGCTTTTGAATGTACGCAAGCATTTTATGTAATACTCTCTTTGTAGCTAGTATACTCATAAAATAACAGTAAAACTCACTAAATATATATAAGAAAACATACATGCAGATGAGTATAAAATAATGGGCCCATAACTAATTTTTCTTTATATACAAATCTTTACATAATATAATAAAGTCACAAAATAGTAACTTGATAGTGTTGCCAAACCCTTCCGCTTCTTGACGTTCTAAGCGACCGCATCTCACCTATTACCTACAAAAAACATTGAAAACAATGGGATGAGCACTAATTGCTTAGTAAGTAAACCCGCTATGCTACCCTTCTCTCTCCGTTGCTTAAATTCTGAATTTCTTTCCTTACATCACACTTCTCTATTCTTCTCTGTTCTTTCTCTGTTCTTTCTATATTCTTTCTCTATTTTTTCTCATTTCTAATTTTCTCACTACTCATAATAGTAGGCCTGGTACCATGCATAGGTATGATGCAAATACACAAGTGCATAGGATGTGCATTTTCTTTTCAGTTTTTTTTTTTTTTTCTATTTTTCTTATTCAGTTTTCTGTTTCTTTTCTTCGTATTTCTTTCTTTCTTTTCTATTCTTTCTTTTCTTTTCTATTCTTTCTTTTCTTTTCTTTTCTATTCTTTTCTTTCTATTCTTTCTTTTCTTTTCTTTTCTTTCTTTCTATTCTTTCTTTCTTTCTTTTCTTTCTTTCTTTCTTTCTTGCCGATCGGACTCGGTTGAGGCATTGATTTGGAACCCTGGCTGTGTGAGTGTATTCTCTAATTTTGGATACAGTCCTCATCCACATGCACTTCTAACGGACTGTACAATTCTTCTTTCTGAATTCTGAGGCTGCTCACTAAAGGCGGCGTGCATGCGGGGCTATGTCACTCAAGGGTTCCCCATCGCAACAACCTTCTTTTCTTTTATCTTTTTACACTTCTTTAAATAAAAACTCAGATTTGAACTTCTTTAATATTCTCATTTGTTTCTATTTGCTCTTTAATGCTCTTTAATGCTTTTTCATGCTCTTATGAGTATGTACGCATGTAGATGGGCTCATGCTTATAATTCTTTCTAAATTCACATGTTTAGATGCAACATTGCAATATGGAATGTGAACATATCATTCACTACCATCTACAAACTCATCTAAAGATAACAAATAATCATACTCATACATGCACTTTTTTTTGACATTTCATCAAACAATTTATGTGCACACACAAGCTCTAAATTGGCTACACTTCTACTACTCTTCTAAGCCACCAAAATTTGGAACAAATTCTCTAAGATTAGCGCCAAACCTGTCCAGGATTCACACTCCTTAAATTCTACTCCAATTCTTCCATAATTCATCCAAACTCTCATCAAACATCAAGTACACAAACACTACTTCTCATGGATAATTTCTAACAATCATTCAACATCCATTCCATCAACAATTCTTCATATATAAGCACACATATGCATAAAATAAATTCTCTACACATTATTATTCCAATCATAACTAGGGTTGGATTTACTTACCTTAGATGTGAGCAATCCACACTTTAATAGTCTTCTTTGATCCAACTCTCTTTCTCTTAAATCCTATGAACACAAATCATAAGAATTCAACACTTTAAAAATTAAAACTCATATCTTAGTGCAAGGATCTTACCTAAGGATGCTTGGGATTGAAATTCCACTAAAAATAACCCAAAATCTATGAACTTCCCTTGAAAAATAATTGAAGAAATTGAGAGAATTTGGGGATGAAGGTGGCATGAAAGAGGAGAAGAAATGGCTAGGGTTTCATTCTTTAACTCTTGATATAACAAAATATTATTTATTAGTTTCCCATTTTACCCTTGCACTTTCTATAAAATTTCATCTATGTCCTTTAGTCAATTACCATAATGCCCTCATTTTTATTGCATTCTCCATGAAATTCTATCTCTTTTCACTCCCTACATTTTCAACTAATTATGAGTGAAAAGACCATTTTACCCCTAATGAAATTTTAAGGGATTTTTTCACACTTCTTCAAGATAAATTTAACAAAATTCAACTAAGGGTATTAGGGCATAAGTAAAACTATGTAGCTTGGTGTGGGCGTTACATTTTGAGTACATATGGCTCAACCTGAGTTCCCCTCTATCATTTGACATCTAAAAAGTGCCTCAAAAGCATCATAATGATTGTGCATAGCACGCTTCTCAAAGAGCTCCTTGAGATGATTCATAATAGATTGCGCATCCAAGTGTACATGCTCCTCTTGGAGATCTGGTGTTATTGATGCTAACATGAGACATTGCACATTGTCAACATCATCAAGATACATGCTACAAGCATCTCTAACCACCTGAGTAGCTTAAGGACCAAGCGCCTATTGTATAGGCTCATTAAGGACATACAACTTCTCGGATTTGAGCGCAATCCGAAGATTTCTATACCAATCCTTGAAGGTGGTACTGTCTAGCCTATTTTCCTATTAAATGATTGATTGCAATGATAGGTTGTTTGTAATTTTGAGATTCTGCAAATACAAAATAAAGCGAGTTAATATCATGATATAAATTTAATTAATCAAGGTCTTTTAATTAATTAAATGCTCCTATTATTTTACTCAAGTCCTAATAGTCCCCACTATTAGACTCGAGAAAGCTCGTTGGCTTTCCTAGTGGGCCAAGATCCCATCAATTCCATTTTTTAACCTTTGTTGATCGAAAAGCCAAAAACGAGTTGATATAGATAGGCCACAAACTCAATTTATACCAGCTAATGTCGCCGACCACTAATCCTCAAATATAAATTGTGCAAACAAACCAATTACACAATCCAATGGTGTTGACCATTGACCTCAAGTGCAACTCTTCGATCTGTAGAGTACATACTACATATCTCCCCTGAATTGTGTAATTGCAATTTCTTTACGTTCACCTCTAGTACGTCTTTGACCTTCGTTGATCGAAAAGCCAAAACTTCTAGTTAAGTCTAACACGAAATCATTAAGGGAAAACTCCAATGTGACTTAGCTTCCCATTGATAGAAGCATACCCTTCATCGATTGAAAAGGCAACAATGATCTGTGGTTTTACTAAGTCCATGATGTTGGAAGGCGTTAATCGACTTAATATCATTTATGAGTGATTCTTGCTCTTTTGGTCTCATCAATTTTATTATCTTTATTAATCATGTTATATCCATAACATTCAATCTTAGCATGTCAACAAAAGCAATAAAGATAAACGTATTTTTGCATTGGCTTAACTAAACCAAATTTCTCGAGCCTTGGGAAATTTGTATGTCAACCTAGGTAATTAAATTACAAGAGGAATTTCAATTTCAAAACCCGCCTTCTTTAATCTAATGCTCGTTCTCCATTAGTACTCTAATTAAAAATTAATTTAAATTTACATCAATAAAGAGAAACCTCGATTTACATTCGAGGGGAGTAAGATGAGGGAGAGAATTATAAGAGATTAAAAGAAAGGTAAGGCATGCAAGCCTTATTTAAATTGAAATTACAATCCTCAAACTTAATTGGGTCTAAAGGCAAATGCAACCAACACCACGCAATTTCATCTCAAGAATATGCATATAACAATCAATCAAAAACAGCAATTTTTTATCATTTGGTAAATTACAGAATACCCCCTTACATTTTACCTTTTTTGTACCCAACTAGCTATAAACTTTTCAGTTTAGTCCCTTGTTTATGGGTCTCTCCAAATTGGTTCTCTAGAATGATTATAACATTCATCAACAATATATACAAAATTTTGGACCAACTCTGTTCGTAACAACGCTTAAAAAGCCCAAAATGAAGCCCTCCTACACCAACACATAATCTGTTTGAAACAACATTTTTACGTGTATTGACACACTTGGAAAGGATCATTAAACACTTGCTAAATGTGTATCAACATGTTAACAATCAACTAGTGCAAACTGTGAGTCGATTGACTCACTATTGAAACTGTTATGACCTATTTATGAACATGCTACAAATTAATGTGCACCAGCATTGACTGATTGTAAATAGACTGAAAGCCACTGCTACAGTAGTCTAAAAACTAATGTTAGCCCACCTTAATGATCCTCACACATGTAGGAACATTTATGCTTTGGAATCGCTCAAAAATGAGCACCATAGTGTAAATGGGAGCGATTTCCGCAGAGGAAAATCATAGGCTACCAGAACAAGATAGTTGACCGTAAAAATGCTCAACGTGTCGAACCCTTGAGTGAAAAATCAGAGTGAAGTAAAAGGCTACATGGGTAAATACATAACCATCAAGTCTGGGTCGTTTAGGGCACCGAAAAACTCAAGGCAACCACCGTACACAGCGGCGTTGCAATGAGAATGACGATAGTCTTGCGTTTTGTAGCTGGGGCTATTGGGGACAGGGGTTATGTGCCTTAGCACTCAAACCCAAAACACCCTAAAGGGTATTGGCCAGGGTTGTGTGAGGGAACACACAACCATCCCCTCCACCACACACGACAGCAGGTGGCTGCCATATGAAAGGCACATATTTGGCTATAGCAGGCGCTGTTTGCACCAATGATAATAGCAGTAGTGCCTACTACTGCTCTTGTCATGGCACTATCATGAACCTCCAGCCAGGACAGCTAGTACCATCAGAAATGGTGGTGCTTAGGCTGTCATCATTTTTTGCTGATTTCAACAAAAATTAGATCCAACACAACAAATTTCAATATTATCCCAAACACAACAATCCAAGTTTTATTCCAATTAATCAAAACAAAACCCTAAACATGCTATATTCAAATCACATATTTCTAGCAATAAATGAAACACTAAAAACTCATATAAGAGGCTCTGGTACAACTGTCAGGATTTAATCAAAGATAAACACAACGAAAAACAAAAAATTATCGATTAAAACCCTAGAAGCCCGGAAATCCATATATGAGTATGTTCATATGCTATAAATGTTAGTAAACGACCCAGTTATGCAGCGGAAAACAAAAACATAAACTCTATGGATCGTTCCTTAGAACCAAGATCCGGGTACAAAAATCACAGTTTATATAAAATAAACAAATCTGCAAAAAATTAGTTCAAGGTTTGAGAAACCATACCCACGTTGGAGGCTCCACCAATATTGTCTCTGAACGTGTTTGCTACCGATCCAAGTGTAGGATCGAACCGTAGAGGTCCACACGAAGACAATAAACAAGAACCAAGGAGGGATTTGCTAGATCCTCCTTGGCCTTCTGAAATCAAGAAGAAAACAAAAGAAAGTGTTTGATTTTCAATCAAACAGTAAAGTGGCATGGGAGAGTATTTGGGGCTTGAGGGTGTTTCCTTTTTCAATTGAAGAATCAAATAAAATAACACACATACTTCTTTTTTTCAACTAAAACCCTTTTTTCTTTTATAGCCTCATTTTAGTTGCCCTATTCCCATATGGAATGGGCTTGGGCTCCAACCCAAACACCCCCAAATTTGCCAAACACTCCCATTTAGATATTTTAATTTAATTCATCATTATTTCAATTAAAATCAATTAATATATATTTAATATATATATTAACATTTAACAATAATGATAATTTATTTAAATATATGCGAACATATATTTAAACGGAATTTCACTTATTTAATTTTTCTAACAAATTAAATAAAGGCTACGACCTCAGCAAATTTAATTGCACTGTGAAATTACCAAAATACCCTTTCACCCAAAAAGACGAAAACGCCCTTCTTTCTTCCTGAGTCTTAAATTATCTTCTATGTGTGTGACCCATAGGCTCCTCATCATACCGGTAGTGTATAGTATCGCGATTAACACCAATTAATCGTCTCACTAATACACAGACCAAGATTGGCCCCTAGCAAGGCATCATGGCCACCCGATAGATTCGGATTCAGCAAAGTAGCTACCTGTCAACGATATGGTTACCGTACAATACGATCCTTTCATCATACGTTATCTCGACGAGACGAAGGCATAGAAATAGTGTCAACCTTCGGTTACTCTCGATATTATATATTCAGTTTCTGGACCAATGACCCGTATTATAATCTGGATAGAGCAACAACTCAATCCCACTGTGGCCACAGTTTTAGTGTCATTGCCATATACTGAATTGCGCCGTGAGATAACTTCTCCCGTACCCGGGAGTGATGAATCCTTTGTCAATCCACCATAGTCTTGATACACTCCTTGATATAGCCAATCACCACCGTACTGACAGCTCTGAATAGAACTGCGTTAGGCTAGTGTCAAACTGTACCAGTCGGTGCACAAGGCACTCCGGTGACCTCAAGTCTAAGGATCACATGCACCACCATTCGTTAGAGGATTTGTTCCATAGACACTGGGGTTACCATCCATATGGAATCCTCTGGTGGGTCAGTCCAGTGAACTTGCTGCGGTATATCCGCCTACAACAATCACCCATGTGTTGCACCAGGTTGTCACCAAACAACCTTGACAAGTGAGATCAGTTACTGCCTTTCAACAGGGTCATTCAACACTATGATAGCCTTACCGTATTATCTGTGCCCTTACTTTAGAATAATACTGGGGCTACGGACGTTTCTAGAATGGCCACCATATGTGCTCATAGGGTTCTCACTATCAAGATTTGAAACACTTGATACCCTCGTCACAGTTCTACCATTCTAAGGACATATATCAATGCATATTGCAATAATCATGATTTACGCAATATAGGATAAAATGCCTTTTATTATTGATTAATGAACATTATTACAAAGAGTCAATTCTACAATAATTGATTGGCTCTAGGGCATCTACTCTAACAATAAATCAACCAAGGCCCATGAAAGATTCAGAATTTACTAACATTTGGAGGCTCCACCTCTTTTTCGAATTTTGATGAAAAACGCTCACAATCCAAGTGTAGGATCAAACCGACGATATCCACACAAAGGCAAGATTCAACACAAATGATTTACTAGATTATTTGTGTAGTCTAAAGAAAATAAGTGAGATAAAGGGTTGAGAGATAAAATCTCTCAATGAACCTTTGGTATTCACAACCAAGAGAAGAATAAATTAGAGTTATTTGAATTTCAGGGAAAGTCCCCTTTTATAGGGTTGCCCTAAAAATCCCTTGAGGGGTTAGTTACCATTATGCCCTTCTACTAATTAAATAATTAGTGTCCATGATTCTGGAACAAAATCATATACTAGATATGGAGCCATTATTATTTTTATCCTTTAATAAGATTCTTTCAATTTTTAAAATATATATACACTGATATATACATTTAATTATTGACAGTTTATTTATTTACATTATATATATATATATATATATATATATGACAATATACATATTTAAATAGGTAACCAATCTTACATATTAAATCAAATACGGGATTGGATCCAGGTAATAACCTTTCTAGCAAATTTAATTGCTCTGTAAGATTTACCAAAATACTCCTTTGTTAACAAATGACGAAAATGCCACTCACATATTATCTTCTTTAGATTGCCTTTTATGTGTGTGACCCAAAGGCTCCTCATCATGCTTGTAGTGTGTAATATCATGATCGACACCCAATCAATCGTCTTCTTTGTTAGAGTAGGTGCCCTAAAGCCAATCAATTATTGTAAAATTGATTCTGTAATAAATGTTTATTTATCAATAAAAGGCATATTCTTCTATATCATGTATGTAATGATATATGTCCTTAGGATGGTAGAACTGTGACGAGGGTATCAAGTGTTTTAAATCTTGATAGTGAGAACCCTATGATCACATATGGTGGCCATTCTAGAAACATCCATAGCCCCAGTATTATTTTGACCAAGGACACAGATAATATGGTAAGGCTATCATAGTGTTGAACAACCCTGTCAAAAGGTAGTGACTGATCTCATTTGTCAAGGTTGTTTGCTAACAACCTAGTGCAACGCATGAGTGCTTGCTAGAGGCAAGTTCACTGGACAGACCCACCATAGGATTCCATATGGATGGTAACCCCAATGTCTATGGAATAAATCCTCTAATGGATGGTGGTACATATGATCCTTGGACTTGAGATCACTGGAGTGCCTGCGCACCAATTGGTGTAGTTTGGCACTAGCCCAACGTAGTTCTATTCAGAGCTATCAATACAGTAGTGATTGGCTACATTGAGAAGTGTATCGAGACTATGGTGGATCGACAAAGGATTCATCACTCCTATGTACGGGAGAAGTTATCTCACTGGGTAATTTAGTAAATGGCAATGACACTAAATCTATGGCCACAGTGGGATTGGGTTGATGCTTAATCCAATTTAATATTCTTGTCATTGGTCTAGTAACTGAATACAAACATGTCGAGGATATTTGAGGTTGACACTATTTTTGTACCTTAGTCTCGATGAGATAACAGTTGATGAAAGGATTTGATTGCACGGTAACCATACCATTGACAGGCCGCAGTTTCACTGAATCCAAATCTATCGGGTGGCCATGATGCCTTGCTAGGGGCCAATCTTGGTCTATGTGTAGTGAGACGATTAATTGGTGTTAATCGTTATACTACTCACTGCCGATATGATAAGGAGCCTACGGGTCACACACTTAGAAGATAATTTAAGAATCAATTTGTGAGAAGGGTATTTTCGTCTTTTAGGATGAAAGGGTATTTTGGTAATCTCATAGTGCAATTAAATTTGTTAAGGTTGTTGCCTGTATTTAATTTTAATATTAAAATTAAATTAGTAAGATTATTTTTAAATATATATCTCTGTATATATTTAAATAAATTATTATTATTAATTAAATGTTAATATATTATTATATATTAATTAATTTTAATTTTAATAATAATTAATTAATTAAAATACCATAAAGGGTGTGTTTGGTTGCAAGGATGAACTAGGGTTGGAGCCTATGGCTATTCCTAAGTGGAATAGGGTTTTAATTGTTGCACTATGTAAGTGCAACTTAAAATTAAAACATGGTGAATTATTCATTCAATTAAAAACCCTAGCCACCCTATCTCTCTCTCTCTCAAGAAGAAAACTTTTCTTGTTCTTCTTTCTTGATTCTTGAAACCCTTGATTGTTCTAGCAAAATAATCTAGGGTTATGCGGATTATCTTCGTGTGGACTTCTGTGAGTGCGATCCTACTTTGGATCGATTGGTGAAAAATCACGTGAATAGTAGATGGTGAACAGTGTTCTTGTTAGAAATCAGAGATATTCGAATGAGCCTCCAAACGTATATAAGTATTCTAATCTTTGAATGGATTTACTTTATACATATTTTTTTTATAAACATGTAAACGGTATAATCTATACTCGGATCTTGGCAAAGAAAGGTAATTGATTTACCGATTGAATTTTTTGTTTTCCACTGCATATGGTAGATCAATTACTTACATCCTTACACGCAAACTAAGACTGGCCCCTAGTAAGGCATCATGGCCACTCAAGATATTCAAATTCATCATTTTCGCTACCTGTCAATAGTATGGTTACCATGCAATCAAATCCTTATATCATCTATTATCTCATCAACGTTTGAAGCATAGAAGTAATTTTGGCTTCAAGTATAAACCACCTTGGCATGTTCAGATTCAGTTATCAGACTAGTCGACCAATCGAGCTTCAACTCGATTCCACTCTGGCAACAGATTCCAAGGTCGTTTTCCTTCACTAGAATCTCACCGAGATAATATTTCCTATACACAGGAGTGATGAATCCTTTGTCGATCCACCATAGTCACAATGTACTTCTTGATGTAGACAATCACTCTTGTACTGATAAGCCTCTCAAGATTAAGTTTGGTAAGTATCAAACTACACTAATAGGTATATATGGTGCTCTGGTGATCTCAAGTCTAAGGACCACATGCACCACCATCTGTTAAAGGATGTATTCCATGGACATTGGTGTTACCATTTATATGGAATCCTCTGATGGGTTAGTCTGGTGAACTCGTGAATAACAAGCACCCATGTGTCACAACAAGTTGTCACCAAACAACCTTGACATGTGAGATCAGTCACTACCTTCCGATAGGGTCATTCAACGCTATAATAGTCTTACTGTATGATCTATGCCCTAGGTTAGGATAATACTTCGACTATGGATGTTTCTAGAATGGCCACTATAAGTGATCATAAGGATATCACAATCAAGACTTATAGCTATTGAATTCCCTTGTCATGGTTCAACCACTCTAAGTGTTGGAGTATGTGCCCTAAAGCCAATCAATTATTGTGGAATTGACTTTTGTAATAATGTTTATTAATCAATAAAAGGCGTTTTCTACCATATCATGTAAATCATAGCTGTATGTATTGATATATGTCCTTAGGACGGTAGAACCGTGACGAGGGTATTAATGTCTCAAATCTTGATAGTGAGAATCATATGAGCACATATGGTGGCCATTCTAGAAATGTCTATAGCCCCACTATTATTCAGACCAAGGACATAGATAATATGGCAAGGCTATCATAGTGTTGAACGACTCTGCTTAAAGGCAGTGACTTATCTCACTTATCAAGGTTGTTTGCCAACAACTTGGTGCAACACATAAGTGGTTGCTGTAGGCAAGTTCACTAGACTGACCCACCAGAGGATTCCATATAGATGATAACCCTAGTGTCTATGGAACAAATCCTCTAACGAATGGTGGTGCATGTGATCCTTAGACTTGAGATCACCAAAGCGCCTTGTGTATTGATTAGTGTAGCTTGACACTAGCCTAACGTGGTTCTATTTAGAGCTATCAATACGATAGTGATTGGCTGCATCAATGATTGTATTACGACTATGGTGGATCGACAGAGGATTCATCACTTGCGAGTATGGGAGAAGTTATATCATGACGCAATTCAGTTAATGACAATGACAATAAATCTGTTATCACAAAGGGATTGAGTATTGCTCAATCTAACTCATTATTCCAGTCATTGGTCTAGTAACTGAATACAAATATATCAAGGATAACTAAGGTTGACACTATTTCTATACCTTAGTCTTGATAAGATAACAGATGATGAAAGGATTTGATTGCACGGAAACCATATTGTTGACAGGTAGTTGTTTCACTAAATCCGAATCTATCAGGTGGCCATGATGTCTTGCTAGGGGCCAATCTTAGTCTGTGTGTAGTAAGGCGATTGATTGGTGTCAATCACGATATTGCGCATTGCCGATATGATGAGGAGCCTAGGGTCACAGACTAAAGAGACAGTTTAAGGATGGTTAACTATGGAAGGGTATATTCGTCTTTTGGATGAAAAGGGATGTTGGTAATTTTTGCTATGTAATTAAATTTACTGAGATTGTAGCCTATGTTCAATTTTATTATTGGAATAATTTAGCAAAATTAAAAGTTTAATTATTGAAGTTACTATTAATATTTAACTAAATAATTAAATAGGGACCTATGTGCGATTTCACATAAGTTTGGGTTGTTGCTAAACTTTGGGGGTGGAATTGATATTTTGCTTTATCATATAAAGAAAGCAAAAGTAGGTTTCATATACAATTCTCATTTTCAGCCATGGGTGAGTGAATTCTAGAGTGAAATATTTTCTCTCTTCATTCTCTTCACTCTTTCTTCCAAACCTTGAATCCTTAAAGCCAATGATTGATTCTAGCAAAATCAATCTTTGGTCTCTGTTGAACTGTCTTCGTGTGAACGACGTGAGTTCGATCCTATTCTTAGATTGGTAGCGAAATCGCGTTTAGAGACATTTGAAGGAGTCTCCAAACATGCGTATGATTTGTAATCCTTGTCTGGATTATAGTTATATTTTTTCTTTTCAATTTAAGCATGTAAAATATTACACATTAGACCCTAATCTTGGGTTAGTTAGAGTAAACGATGGGAAATATTTTTGTTTTCCATTGTGTTTACCCACCAATTTACTTACACTAAGGGCATATATTAATACATACATATGAAATATGTTTTACATAATATAATCAATGCCTTTCATATATTGAATATTCATGATCCTCAGAGTCAATATACAATAATATGATTGGCTTAGAGGCACCTACATTAACAGACCCCTCTTAGCCCTGGCTATAGGGGCATCACTTGCACCCAATAGATCTACTTTTGCACCACCATGCTGGCTCCTACCCATCACCTCGGTAGCAAGGACATCCTTGGGAATTCTCTCATTGGGCTCTTCATGGCCCATTGAGGGAGCCCTAACACGACTTTCTCCTTGTCCTTGCTACTGGAATCAATAACATCAAGCTCACCTTTAAACACCTAAAACATGAAAGAACATGTGTTACGAGCTAACCTAAACTAAGACCACTACCCTAATTACACTTGATCTTAGTCCAAAGCATTGGGGGTGCACCAGAATAAATAGCCAACGACGAGGCGTTTCACCCAACCCAAACTCCAAGGGCACACTTCGGCCATTCTACGCAACTTTCCTAACCCGAGAGTCACTAGGGGACAACTCCTATTCAACCTATCTCTTCGCAAGCACCACAACAAAGTGAAAGTAGAAGGAAAATTAAGAAGAGCAAGGACGTACTTGCATTGGAAAGATGGAGGTAACGGCCAATATTGTCATCGAAATGAGTGCCAGGAAACCAAGCTATGTGGCTAGAATCAGGAGCGAACCTTTCCAGCAAAGCAAAGAATTGCAACAAGATGTGTTTAGGTTTCTCTTGCCAAAGCTTGGGCTTATAACAAGTCACTTCGAGCAGGAACTAATCTTGACCATTCGTCTTCTTAAGAGATCGTGATATGGTAGCAATCTAGAGAGCGAGTGTAACCACCATTTTGAAAGGGGAGCATCGCATCATGTCATTTCAATCAGCGTGTGCATGTGCTTGTTGCTGCATCAAATAGGCATCCAAGCATGACTACTTGCTCATAGCCATAATAGATGTGCGACAGGCTTTCCCAAGAATTCCACTAATGTCAACAAAGGTCAAAGGCCAGTCCAAGATTTTGAACTATTCAAAGCTTGACATGACCTCCAAAAAAAGGGGGGTAACAAGTGTCATATCAGAACGGGAGCTTGCACTCAAAAGGAAAAACAAGGAACGTCTAGCTCAGAAAAACAAAGAAAACCTTTGAAAGACACACCTCTACCCCTCCTCGACTTTCCCTAAGTAACTTAGCCAAAATAAGCTTAAGTCTACGAAACGTCGCTGAGTATGGAAGGAAGGGATTGACAGACATCTTGCAATTCTCAAGGCTCGTGGATCTCGAACTCGCGATTTCATGAAGCTTCAAATAACCTCTGAAAACTAGGGGATTAATAGTATGAGCAAAAATGAACAAGTAGCTAAAAGAAGCCATGCAAAAGAAAAGTTTGGCTGCGTAAAAAAAGAAAAAATTTGCATGCTTAAAAAGGCGAATTGTGCAACGAAAATCCATACAAGAAAGATCAAAATAGTTTAAGAAAGACAAGTGAGAAATGATAAACTCTCTTTTATTTCATTTGTTCAAGAATCTATTACAAATTTCCCAAAGACTAGAGTCTATTACAAGCTTCCTTTGGGTAAAGACAAATTGCAAACTTCAGAAGGCCTTACATGATAAGCTCCATTCTAGTGGATAAATAGAAAAAAAAAAAAAAAGTTTGTCTCCTGACATCAAGCTCGACGAAGAGAGCTTTCTAGTAAAAAAAGACACAAGAGATCGTCTAATTGAAAGATGATGGGAAAAAAGGGCAGAGCTCAAGTGAAGAGAACATAAAAAACAACCCCTTTCCTTCCCAGTTCGTCAAGGGAACATCCCTGCATCAGTAGAACATATATTCTTGCTCAAGGAAAAGAACTCTTGCACAAACATGAACGTAACCCTCATCAAACACTAGAACCCACACATGTGCAAAGATCCTTATCCCTTTGCAAGGGTGATGTTCCTGCAACACAAGGGCAACATCCCTACTCGGGAGAGGTATCCCCACTCAAATGCGAGCATAGTCCTCCTCATGTGCATGCAAGCTCACATTTGACAAGATACTAATACTTTCACAAGGATATCATCCCCACGTCTAGGCAGGTACTAACCATCATCGTGGAAGGGAAAGCAAGAGGGACTACATTCTAGGCAAACACTAATCCTCGCTGGAAGAAGCGGAGTTCCAAAACTCCACATCATGACGAGCCGCGAGCTAGTGAGCAAGCCTCACCCTCTCCACATTCATGTTGCCTAGCTCCTTCAGGATGAGGCGATTTGCTTACCCCTCGAATGCAGAGGGTGACTCATCGCGTCTAACTCCTTATTGTGGTCAGCGTGGGCTGAGGCCACATCCTCCTTCAACCTCGACAATTCCTCCTCTAACCTCCAAACTCGCTTGGAGGTCGCTCTCTAGCCTTGGAAGTCAATGTATGCCTCTTGAAAAAGGAAAGCCATCAAGGAGAAGAGACGTGACAAGAAAAACAACAATGGTCGTTAGTAACAAAAAAGCTCGAGTAAAATAATGTAATGAACTAAAAAAGAAAAGAAACATTGGTTGTATCCACTACCGCTCTTGTCAGCAAGGTAGCTCGATCCTGCCGTTTATACTCCTCCAGGCTTCCCTGAGAATGCAATCTAAAAGAGCACTCAGTGGAGTGTGGAGATGATCTAAGAACTCTTTATTCCTAATAGAGGAGTGCTCACCTCACCTTGAGGAGTTGAGGGCTCACCCTCTTTCATGACCCTCTTAGCAGCAACATGAAGGCCCATCCTTCTCCTCACCCTCCTACCTTTAAAGGAATAGGTCTCTAAGCTTTTCCCTTGATAGTTAGCGCCTTATGAAATGTCAACCCCTTGATGATTGAGGCACTACTCGCTAGAAAGCACATTGACTGAAGGACCGGCTTGGTCAAAGTAGGCTAATCAGGAAGTAGCCTTATCGCTGCATGATAATCCTATTTTTCATAGTGTTTTTGCATTATATATCGATAGGATTTAGAATGCTTCTCTGTAACACCCACATCAAGGTATGCATTTTTATTTATGCCCTAATACCCTTAGTTGGTTTTCTTTGAAGTTACCTTAGACAAATGTGAAGAAAAATTCCTTCAAACTTCATTAGTGGTAAAATGGTCTTTTCAGTCATAATTAGTTGAAAAAGTGGGAAGTAAAAGGAAGCAAAATAATGTGAAGAAGATAATAAAAATGAGGGTATTTTGGTAATTGACTAAAGGATATAGATGGAATTTCATAGAAAGTGCAAGGGCAAAATGAGAATACATGGGTATAATATTAGATATAAGGTTTCATTAAAGAAACCCTAGCCATATCTTCAGCCCTTGTACAGGCCACCCTCGCCCCATTTTCTCTCAATTTTATTCACTAAATTTCAAAGGGAACTCATAGGATTTGGCTTGGATTTTTATAGATTTTCAATCCTAAAACATCCAAAGGTAAGATTCTAGCACAAGGTGTTTGATTAACCTTTAAAGTTTTAAGTTCTTATGGTTTTTATATGATCTAGGTCCAAGAGGAAGAGACTTTTAGCATAAGGAGGTGATATCACACATTCAAGGTAAGTAAACCCAATTTTTAGCCTTGATGTGAGCAAGACTTGGGTAGAATGATTCTTGCATGTTTGTATGTGTTTGTATGTGAGAATTGTTGGCTATTTTTGATGTTGAATGATGCATAATTTCCAACCATGAGAAGTAGTGTATGAGTATGTGATGAAGTGGTGGAATTATGGAAGAATTAGTGATGGAATTTTTGAAGCGTTGAGAATTGTTAAAAATGACCAGGTTTGATGCTATAATTAGTGAGTTTTTGCTCAAATTTGGTGGATTTAGAGAGATGTGGAAGTGTAGCCAACATGGTAGTTGCATGTGCATATGAAGCGTTTGATGAAAATCCAAAGAGAAAATGCATGCATGAGTTGGCTAAACCCTATTGAAGAAAGGGTTAGAGAAAGGCAAGAATTGAAGTAGAAAGATTATGTTGGGCTTAACCAAGTGTAAATGTTAGTATTCAAGAGTGTATTTTGTTATGCCAAGATTTAGAATATCACTCGGTCATGTTAGTTCCATGAGGGAAATGGCCCTTAGTGTTTTGGTTCTAATTACTTGAACCTTTACTACTTTTTGAATAGCACATGAAAGTGTTAGAAAAGAATTGCAAGTCAAAGTGTTACTTTGATATGACAATTGTGATAGTAGAGAATGGTAGAAGATGTCATGACATACCATTATGCCATAATGAATTTTCAATTTTGTGTATGTGAACTTGGAAAGAACATCAAAGAATGGGCTTGATCATGCATATATTGTGCATATGATTTATATATAGCCTTGATTTGGTAAATGAGAATATTAAAGAATATGTTAGCAAAGAATGAGAAAAAGAAAGAAAAGAAAATGGCTCGTAGATTTCTTTTTAGCTAACATGCAAGTATGTGTATTTTCTCATTTACTAAAGAATGCAAGAGTAGAATTTCCATAGCTTGGAAATTTATTTAGAGATGTGTATAGTATCTCTTTCTACAACATGTTATGATATAAGGTTGTTGCAATGGGGAACCCATGAGTGACAGAGATGCCCTCATGCACGCTGCCATCAGTGAGCACCCTCAGCAGAGAGATACAGTATTTATAGTCTGTCAGCAGTATATGTGGATGAGGACTGTACCCAGCAGAGAATACCTACATGCACGTCGCCATCAGTGAGCGGCCATAGCAGAGAGATACAACATTTGTATAGTTCATCAGTAGTGCATGTAGATGAGGATTGTACCCACTCATATGGCTAGGGTTCCAAATCCATGCCTCAACCTAGTCCGATCGGTAAACCAGAAGAGAAACAGAATAAGAAAGAGAAACAGAGAAGAAAAGAAACAGATACAGCATAAGAGACAAAAAAGAAAAAAGAAAATAAAGTTCTTTTTCTCATGAAAGCTTATTATTCTGCATATGTATTATGCTACTTACATGATTAAGTATTTCTTATGTGCTCGACGATGTATAGTTTTATTCATTGTCTTTACATGTTGATAAGTAGCAAATCAGAGTATCAAAAAAGAATGCAGAATATCAGAAAAGAATGAAGAATATTATCCAAGATAAAAGTGAGAAAAGGAAAATCAGAACATGAGTAATGGAGGAAAAAACAGTAGTGCAGTTTGGTTTACTTACTGAGCAATTAGTGCTCACTCCATTATTCTACTGTTTTGCAGGTACTTGATGATTTACGATCAGGTGGGACGTCAAGAAGCGGAGGAGTTTGGCAACACTGTCCAAGACTGCCTTGTACTTATTAAGTATATCAGTTATTTTGTGTATATACTTATACGAATTAAAATTAGAATTTTTGGATTTTACATTATATACCACTATGTATCTATGTTTACAAAAGTTATTTAGTGGATTTTTTCATATATTTCTCAAAGAATTACTAGCTGGAGAGTATATTAGATTTTTGGTATCAGAGCGTCGATTTTGGGAAATTGACAGTGTGCCTCTGCCATGTTGACATATTGTAGCCGATCATTGTAAGTTATTTCTTTTTCTCACTTGTCTTAGTTGACTAATAGTATTGGTGTTATGTGTTTTAGATGAGACGGATGACTCAATCCGGTAATGAGATTGTATCGAGTACAGGTAAGGCATCCAACCCGTCAAGATCTACTCCCCTTGTCCTCGATGAAGCGAGGATTCGTAATATTATTCAGCAGGTATTGGTAGAGAGTTAGGGGATACCTATATCGGAGAGAGTTGAGACTTTAGTTGTAGTATCGACCACTAGAGATGAGAGAGAAAGGCCAGTACCTCCAATAGTGCAGAGTTGTCTCGAGCCAATTTATGGGTTACCTAGTCAACATCAGCCATCAGAATTTAAGGTACGACTGACCCATCAGTGGCAGAAGAATGGATTAGATCTGTGGAGCGTACGATAGCACTTTTTCCCATGACATATTGGGAGAAGATCTGGTATGCTAGTTTTTTGTTTAAGAGTGATGCCCGGATATGGTGGGAGCAAATGAAGGATACTCATGATGTAGCCACTGTGACCTCAGGAGATTTCAGACAACTTTGAGGCAGAATACAGGATAGCTAACAAAATGCATGAAAAGATACAGGAATTTATTAGCCTACTACAGGGAATCAGTTTAGTGAAAGAATACTCCATTAGATTTAATTCCTTGGCGAGGTTTGCACCAGGTATAATGAGCACCCCAGAATTGAGGATGAACAAGTTTGTGCATGGCCTAAATCTAGAAATAGCTCGAGATGTGATGGCAGGTGCCCAGTCCCCTCAAACTTATAGTGAGGCTTTGGAGCGAGCTACTTGAGATATACCAAGGTGAACATGAGTCCTTCTGTAACTTTGTTAACCAATTTCACTCTAAAGTGATGAAGTTAAATGCCTCCAAGCATACCTACGCTAGAGATGCTTTGCTCACCACTGATGTCAAGAACAAACGGCCAGACGACAAAGGCCAAAGAGTGGGAAGGAGTTAACTAAGAGGAAGGATGATAACCATGGGAAACAACAAAAGTCAAGTAGCATGATATTGCCATAGAGCCTAAGGCACTGGTGGTTGTCCTAGGTGTTCTCTTTGACTTGGTGGGAAACATCTCTAGAAAGCACATACAACCTATGTTAGAAAGAGACAAAATAAAGAGAGCCCAAAGCATGAAGAGCAAGTCCTTACTAGCAGAAGGGGGAATAAGTTTATATTTATAAAGGTTTTCAATCGAAATAAGCCCATTCATGTCACATGAAAATTCAAGAAGTTCGTTAAACATAGATATGCATTCTTTAGATGATAAAGGAAGACAGGGTTGATCCTTGTTAGTTGCAATTAAGGAAAAAACTTGTTAGAATAATCAGAATCAGACAATGTCAAAACAAGCAATGAAAAGAGTGGATAGCAAGCCCTACTGGCTCCATCTCGAAAGAAGCCATCTCTTTCATATTCAAAGAAGAAGTAGTTGGAGTCCCACTTGTTAACTGTGTTAGGCACTCCAATTATACAATTAATACTCTACTTCTTTTTATACAAATAGAAGGTGAAGTTACAACATTTCTTCAAACCATATACATGAACGATCTCGGTAACTGTGAGCTCCCCTAGACTAGCTCTCTGCAAAGTCACATCCATCCTGATAAGAATTTGGAGTCAGTTGGAAGGGTGCAATGTTGAAGTGGCACAACATTGCATCAACAAAAGGATGTAGCAGGATGGAAGCCTCACACTATAAAATCGGCTTACACATCGCAGCCCACCTTGTAGGAGGATGTTGAGGCGAAACACTTCACTATGATGTAATGGGGAGGTAATCCCATACTGCTCCATGATGCAAGCCAAATCCCCTCAATTGTACCCACCTGGTTTACTATAGTAAACCAGAATGTTTAGAATAGACCTCTAAAACATTTGTACTCTAGGTGTATTTTATGGTAGTTTTTAAACTTTAGGGGTTTTATTGATTTTTGGATAACTACAGAGTGTTTATTTATTTACCTTTTGGATTAAGATCATATGATTGTGATATAACTAGTTTGCCTCTTTTTACTGCATAAACCCACTTGTGTGTGTTGAACCAGTTATTTAACTGAATTTCGTCGCCTTGGTGTTAGCTGAATGAAATGTGAAATATTTGTACTTTTTGAGGCGCTTTGTGTTATTTTTTAACTTTTATTGGTTTTTAAGATAATTTGAGGGTTTTTTTTAGTTGTGGAGTCTTTTGGATTTTAATCATATGATTTTATGGTGGTTATGGATTGTTAAATAAACCTCATCAGTTTTAGAAACACAAGAAATTACGCTTATGATATGTTTGTACTTTCAACTTTCTAGGGTGGATTTTGGTATTTTTAAAACTATGGGGATTATATTTAGCTTAAATTATTTAGAGATAATACTTGAATCTTCTCCAACTTTTAGATGAGTTTTCTGAAGATACTAATCTCTCAAACATTTGATCTTTATTGTAACTTACAGACAAATTAAGCTGAATCTGGTTTTGTATTTGAGCATATGTCAATCTGAAATGCTTGATAATTCAACTTTGCCGATGTTATTCATTATTAAGACTGAAAAATAAGAGAAAGAATCTTGCCATAATGTTATATCAAATCTATTAGTCATCATTTCATAATCTAATCTATGTTGTATCTTGTGATCTTTTCAGTTTCTTCTTAATAAATTTTTATGTACTTGGATATCATGTTTACTACCTTTGTAATAATATAATGTTCAAGGGTCCGCTAACAATTCACTAAACTTTTTAACATAAAAAAAATCATCCTCAAATTTAGCTGACTTTGTTCTGATTACTAACACAAACTATTTTATGCAAATACAAAACAACCCTTAAGCACCTTCTTCTTCATTTAGGAAGGTCTATTATCCTCTCACAAACTAATAGAAAACACAAAATCATTTTTCTAAACCATACACAAATATATTGCATAAACATTACACTCTTCCTATGATACATTTGCAAATCCCATGAGTTAATCCTTCATATAATCAAAATGTTCATCTTGGAAATCCTTAAAACAAAAACATACCAAAAACAGAAAACAAATTTATACCTCAAATATTGTAGCTATTAATTTTCCACACAGTTGACTTCAGTTTCAGCTTCTCATTCTGAAAGAGCCTTGACTTTTGAATCCATTGCTGGTCTCACATTTCTATCTTCTTCCACACCAGACATGCAAATTTCAACAACAATTTTGCAGCCTGGTTCATGTGAAAGAGTTTGCAAATTGTACTCACTTCAGCCTAAAAATGCTTCTCCTCAATATATATCTCCTAGTCTCTTCACAATGACCATCATTTAAGCAAATAAAACACCCTACTTAGATGCTGCACATCGGAAATTGTATAAGCAAAGCTTCAGTAAAATTGAGATCAAATCCTTAGAAATCAACTCTTGAAACAATAATTAGTAATTAGTTCTAGTGTTGCATTTTTCTTTTGATTGATGGATATTCTTGATAAACCTCTTTGACTCATCAATTCCAACAACCCATTAGCTTCCTCCGTCTTCCCCACCTCACAAAGCCCACATCAGGCTGCAAACCTCTTTCATTCATCAATTCAAACAACCCATTAGCTTCCTCCATCTTCCCCACCTCGCAAAGCCCACATCAGGCTGCAAACCTCTTTGATTCATCAATTCAAACAACCCATTAGCTTCCTCCATCTTCCCCACCTCGCAAAGCCCACTTATCATTATAGTGAACGTCACCACATTAGGTGATGAGAATGCAAAATGTCATATTTACCCCCCTTAATGTCTAGTCTTTTATATTTATTTTCTGCCTAAATGTACTCATTATTATTCTATTTTGATACTCATTATTATTCTATTTTGATTTAGGATGCAAATGGAGGCGTTAATTGCAAAATGGAACTAATTAAGTGAATTCGGACAGTTTCAACATTGTTTTGTAATCTGGGCATAACTCTCTCATCAAAGCTCCGATTGAGATGATTCAAAATTCTTTGGAACTCTAAGAAATAGATATACAACTTTCATGTTTTTAGTTTGGAGAGATACTCGCTGCATCAAGGTTGTAATCGGGCATGAAGTTGATGCATCTGCATTGGATGTTCTGGAACATTCTGCCTTGTCATGCAATTCAAATAGGTAGATTTTTATTGGAAGTTTTGAAGACATATTGCATGCAAGTTACAGTTGGAAACACCACTTTCCTATTTTGTATTAAGACTTTATTTTATTTTCAATTAATCAGATTAGTATAAAGGTTATTTTGGGATTTTAGAATACTTTTAGGAGATTTAGATTGAGTAGAATTAGAATTCGAATTAGATATTTTTAAAAGGGAGATCAGATTAGGGATTACGGGGAACACACATGTCTCTCTCTTCTCTCTCTAGTGGATTTTGTTTTTCCTTGGAATTTTCGTGATGGCCATGAGTGGCTAAGTTTTAGAACTTGGTCGAAGGAAACAAGACCTCGGAATCAATAAACTGTGAGATCAATCTGGTTTTTTACTTTAAGCGTCCAATTTATGTTTGAGTATTGAATGTTCTTCCATGCATATTTTCATGATTGTTGCGTTTAATTACTAGGAGGCCTACTAATTTATTAATTGTTGCAATCTACTGCTAAGTTAGATATCAAATCCGTAATTGTTTGATTCCTCTAACTTGTGAAGCAATTAGGGTTAATAATTTGCTGCGTCAGGAATTAGTAATTCTTAAGAAGAACACTTGACTAAATTAAATGCAACCGCTTGAGTTTGTGTTGTTTAGCTTCATCGATCTCTCTAGTTCTTAAGGCTACCACTAGATTAAATCTTTAGCGCTTGTCTAGGGTTGTTTAGTAGTAAGGTTAATTAGATCGCTTGTTTCTTAATTAATTACAACTAAGGAGAGATAGGAAAATAGTTCCAACGGTGAATATTGAGGGTATGAATTGATTTATTTTTGTATCGATGATCAGTTGAAAGATTCCGATGGTGAATGTTGACTTAGACTAAGGTTTGTTATTTTGATTGATTGATTAATTTGAATTGTCGTTTTCCCGAAATTATTTCTGTTTAACTCAAAACCCCCCCATACTGGTTCACATAACATTAAATTCGACTAGACACTCTCCGTGGGAATGATCCCTACTCATACTACTACGTGTATTTTTTTAGGGTTTTAATTCTGGGTGCCTACGACAGCACACCAGATTTTGGCACCGTTTCCTAATTAATTACAATTAAGGAGAGATAGGAAAATAGTTCCAACGGTGAATATTCAAAGTAAGAATTGATTTACTTTTGCATCAATGATCAGTTGTAAGATTCCGACGGTGCATGTTGACGAAGACCAAGTTTCATTATTTTGACTGATTTAGATTTGAATTGCTTTTGTTTTTCTTGAGATTATTTCTATTTTACGAAAACCCCCCTCAGCCTTGTTCACATAACATAAAATATGGCTAGACACTCTCTGTGGGAATGACCCTGACTCACACTACTACATGTGTTTTTAGGTTTTAATTCTAGGTGCCTACGATAGCACGCCAGATTTAGCCGAATTTAATGTTATGTGAACAAGGCTAGGGGTTTAGTAAAAACAGAAAACAATTTCAGGAAAACAACAATTCAGAATTATTGAAATCAATCAAAATAACAAACCTTGGTCCAGGTCAACATCCACCATCGGAATCTAACAACTAATCATCGATACAAAAATAAATCAATTCACACCCTGAATATTCACCGTTGGAACTATTTTCCCATCTCTCCTTAGTTGTAAACAAGCGATCTAATTAACCTCATGACTAAACAACCCGAGACAAGAGCTAAAGATTTAATCTAGTGGCAGCCTTAAGACCTAGAGAGATCGATGAAGCTAAACAACACAAACACAAGCGGTTGCATTTAATTCAGTTGAATGTTCTTCTTAACACTTAATAATTCCTGACGCAGCAAATTATTAACCCTAATCGCTTCACAAGTTAAAGGGATCAAACAATTACGGATTTGATGAGAATGCAAAATGTCATATTTACCCCCCTTAATGTCTAGTCTTTTATACTTATTTGTGCCTAAATGTACTCATTATTATTCTATTTCTATTTAGGATGCAAATGGAGGCGTTAATAGCAAAACGGAACTAATTAAGTGAATTCGGACAGTTTCGCCATTGTTTCGTAATCTGGGCATAACTCTCTCATCCAAGCTCCAATTGAGATGATTCAAAATTCTGTCAAACGCTAAGAAATATATCTACAACTTTCATGCTTTGAGTTTGGAGAGATACTTGCTGCATCAAGGTTGTAATCGGGCTTGAATTTGATGCATCTACATTGGACGTTCTGGAACATTCTGCCTTGTCATGCAATTCAGATAGGCAGGATTTCTGGTGGAATTATGAGCTGTATGAGTACCCGTTTTGAAGAAAACAAAATTTTGTACAAGACTAGTTAATCTATTTAGGATTCACTAGGCCCACTGTAACATCTACTGAAAACTAGTTTAATGCATGCATGATAACAATAGAAAATTGGGCCCAAAGTTTTCTTTTCATTACAATTCATATGTCTTTTATACACAAATAGTACTGTTTACAAAAATGCATTTTAAAAGACAAAACAGGGGAAACAGTGTAGCTATTCCTCTTCGCTTGCCGACGCCCCTCCGACTGCATCATCACCTAGATCCTGCATCCAAAAAGGAAAATAACGGGGTGAGCACAAATAATGCTCAGTAAGTAAAACTCTCTAACTGTCTGTCCCCGTATGAACTCTTAATTCTTTCCTTTTTCTAATTCTGTTTCTGTTTCTACTAAATACCATGGCCTCATCTTACCGGAGGTACGGCCGGATGGCGTTCACACAGTACCATCTCACTCTCCATGACTATCGGGTGGAATTCACATAGTACCAACCCGTTCTTAGGGACTACCGAGTGGGGATCACAAAGCTCCTACTCGGTTTTCCTAACTATCGGGTGGAGACCACTTAGCACCTACCCGTTTCTCATGACCTTTGGGTAACGATCACCAAGCATTGACCCGTCTCTAGTCACTGTCGGGTGATGATCACAAAGCATCAACCCGTTTCTACTAACTGTTGGATGATGATCACAAAGCATCAAACCACTTATCTAATAACTAATTGGGTAGTGATCACAAAGTATCTACCCCATTTCTATTACTCATTGGGTGACGATCACAAAGCATCGACCCATCTCTAAGGGCTATTCGGGTGATGATCACAAAGCATCAATCCGATTCCCATAATGGTCGGGTGATGATCACAAAGCATCATCCCAACTATACTACTCTTCTAATTCATTCTATTGTGGTATTTTTCAATGCTCTCTACCCTTAGAGTAGTTGTACCCACCAAGCTCTCTACTCATAGGGTAATTGCATACACAATTCTCTTACACTTTCTTAGGTTACTTTTCCATGTACAACTAGTGCCTATGGATGGTTCAACTTCACCAATGCACTTATGAGATGCCAACATGCAATGTTGCAAGAATTAAGGTTCATTACTCACACTCAAACCTCTATTAGGCATTTCATCAAACAACTCATGTGCACTATAAAACTCTATCATAGCCATGATTCTAAAACTTTTCTTAACCATCCAAAATGGGGAAAAACCCCTTCACAAAGCCATAAAACCTGCCATAGAAAACACTTCCAAAAAGGGGATCCATAATACCCCTTAAATTCCATCTCAACTACCTTGCCAAACCAACAACCCATTTCTCAAATTTGCAAGGTATAAACAATCACAAAGCATAGAAATCTCTATTTAATCCTTCATACATGCTATATTACATGCACATCACATACATACATCATTTCTATCAAAACCCTAATCAAGAAAATTCATAAATCTCAACTTGGGTTGGGTTTTACTTACCTTGTTAAGGAGAGACTTCACAAATTCTTCCTTTCACTTGTTTAGCTTGACTTCTCCTCTAATCTTAACCAAAAGAATGAAAACCCTCAAACTTCAATATGGGTTAAAACTCCCAAATCACACAACTTAAGTAGAGATTCTTACCTTAGGAAGCCTTAGGTTGCTTTTCTACCTCAAATCACTTCAAAAACCCCTTGGAATTCCTTGATCAAAAGAGAAGAGAAGTTGAGAGGAGTAAGAATGAAGAGTTGCGTTTGAGAAGAAGAAATGAGGGGTTTGTTTGTTCTAATTCCTTTTAATGAAATATAAACACAATCATTCCCATTTTGCCCTTACTCTTCTTTGGGAATTCCATCTATATCCTTTGATTCATTACAAACTCACCCCCATATCAACACATTCTCCATGAAAAATCCTTACAATTAACTCCCCACTTTTCCTGCTAATTAGGGGTAGAATGGTCAAATTGCCCTTAGGGAAGAAAATATCTAAAACTCAACCAACATTTTATTCGGGCTGTCGCCGCGGCGAAGAAACTTCTGTCGCCGCGGCGAAACCGTCCAGAGAGTTTCCGGTGGTTTCAACACATCTTCGCCGCGGCGAAGATTCTTCTTCGCCCCGGCGAAGCTCGGCATACTACACTTCTTCTATTTTTAACCCATTTCAAGGCAATTAATCCACACAACACTCATACTAATAACTATCAAACAATATTACCAAAAACAACTCAAATGAGGGCGAAAGAGGAAACAATAACTACGTACCTCAAGTGGGGCGTTACACCCACCCTCTTGAGGCCAAAAAACAACGTTTGATAGGGTTTTTGGCCAGTTTTGTGTTTTTGGTCATTAAAAAAAAAAATTATTATTTTTTAGTTTATTTTCTAGTTAGTTTTCATTACTTTCTAATTCTTTTATCTTGGCGATTTAACATTCAACCCAGAAATTGAGAGCACTTTGCGCAGGTTAAGGAAGGAAGCTCGGGGAAATTCTGGGGACAGCAATTTGGCTTTTGATTCCTAATTTGTTAACAACTCTGATTTAGAAGAGGAGGAAGTCATGGCTGGAAATCGAACTTTGAAAGAGCTTGCTGCCCCTGATTTGAATCAAGCCCCTATATGCATAACATTTCCTGTTTTAGGTGCTGCTACTACTTTTGAATTAAAATCTGGACTAATACATCTCTTGCCTACTTTTCATGGCCTTGCAGGTGAAGATCCTCACAAGCATTTGAAGGAGTTTCATGTGGTTTGCACAAGTATGAAACCTATGGGGGTGACCGAGGAGCAAATTAAATTAAGGGCCTTTCCATTTTCTTTGAAGGATTCGGCTAAGGATTGGCTCTATTATCTACCCTCCGAGAGTATTACCACATGGAACGAGATGAAGAGGTTGTTTCTGGAGAAATATTTCCCAGTTTCAAGGGCGACAAACATTCAGAAAGTAATTTGTGGTATAAGGCAACACAGTGGAGAGTCTCTACTTGAATACTGGGAACGTTTTAAGAAATTATGTACGACTGCCCCCATCATCAGATTAGCGAGCAGCTACTAATCCAGTACTTCTATGAGGGCCTTCTATACACTGATAGGAGCATGATTGATGCTGCAAGTGGAGGAGCTTTGGTGGATAAAACTCCCGATGCCATGAGGAACTTGATTGCAAATATGGCAGCCAATTCTCAACAGTTTGGCACTAGGTTTGACCTTCCTGCTAGGCGTGATA